>NW_024724800.1:0-78438 GCF_018991925.1 Homarus americanus
TCTAGTTACGTATTGCTGGCAATGAACGGGTGCCTGGTCCTCACACCCTTTGGTCATGGCACTGATGAGGTGTGCCTGGGCCTCACACCCCCTGGCCATGGCACTGAAGGCTTGCCTGGCCCTCACACTCTGGTCATGTACTCTAAAGTGGTGCCTGGCCCTCACACCCCGAAGTCAGCACTGAAGGGGTGCCTGGCCCTCACACTCTGTTCAGCACTGTAGGTGGCCCTCACACCCTGTTTCATGGCACTGAGGTGTGCCCGGCCTCACACCTGATCTGTGACATGAAGGTGCCTGGCTCACATCGTGGGTCATGGCACTGGGTGCCTGGCCTCACACCCTCGGTTTGGTGCTGGGAAGGGTGCCTGGCCTGCACACCCCATAAGTGTCACTAGGTGCCTGGCCTCACACCCTGGACATGGCACTTGAGGTGAGCCTGGCCCCCACCCCTGGCCATGGTGGCTGAAGGTGCCTGGCCTCAGACCCTGGGTCGGTGCCATTGAAGGTGCTGGCCTTTCACACCCTGGGTCTTGTGATGAAGGGTGCCTGTCCTCGTACACCCTGGGTCAGTGGAAGGGGTGCGGCGCTCACACTTCGTGTCTTGTTGCTGGAGGTGCCTGGCCTCACACCCGGGTCATTTGTCACTGAAAGGGTGCCTGCACCTACATACCAGGTCATGGAGCTGGTGGTCCCTGGACATCACACCACTTCTGGTGAACGGTGCCCGTCCGCACTTTGGTCATGGAATGATGAGGTGCTTGGCCCTCACACTGGCAGAACTGAAGGTTTGCCTGGCCTCATCACCCCTGGTTGTGTAATGGGTGGTGCCCGGCCTCACACCCCGAGTCAGCACTAAGGTGCCTGGCCTCATACCCGGGGTCATGGTGCTGAGGGCTGCCTGGGCTCACACTACGGGTCATGTCACTGAAGGTGCTGGCCTCACATCCCGGTCATGTCACTGAAAGGTGCCCTCACACCCGGGTCATGTCACTGAAAGTGCCCTTCCTCACACCCCGGGTCATGGCACTGAAGGGGTGCCTGGCCCCACACTGGGTCATGGGGCTGAGGGGTGCCCGCCTTACACCCCTGGTTATGTCAGCAAAGGGGTGCCTGGCCTCACACCCCGGGTTCATGTCACTGGTGGTGCATTGCCATGACACCCGGGTCATGGACCCAAGGTGCCCTGCCCCTACACTCCTGGGTCATGGTGTTGATGGGGTACCCGGCCTCACATCCCTATCCTGCACTGAAGGGGTGCCTGACCTCACACCCCAGGTCATGTAAGGGGTGCCCGGGCCCTCACACCTGGCTCTGTGCACTGTAGGGTGCCTGGCCCCTGACACCCCTGCTCTTTCATGGCACTGAAAGGGTGCCTGGCCCACACCCTGGATTCATGACACTGGGGTGTTCTGCCCTCACATCCTGTGTCATGGCACCGGGGGCAGCCTGGCTGTCACACCCCGGGTCATGGTGCTGGAGGGATGCCCGGCCCACACCCCGGAACATGACAGGCAGCCTGTCTCACACCTGGGTCATGTCACTGAAGGGATGCAGTCTCACACTTCTGGTCATGGCACTGAAGGGGTGTCTGGCCCTCACACCCCTGGCGATGGTGCTGATTGGTGCCCGGCCCTCACACCCCGGGTCATGTCACTGAAGGTGCACAGTTCTCACACTCCTGGTCATGGCACTGGAGGTGCTTGGCCACACGCCGGGCGATGGTGCAAAGGCTTGCCCGGGCTCACACCCCTGGTCATGTACTGAATTGGTGCTCTGGCTCACACCTGGGATTCATGGCACTGAAAGGGGTGCCCGGCCATCACACCACGGGCCATGGTGCTGAGGGGTGTCAGGCCCTGACACACCTGGGTCATGACATTGAAGGGGTGCCTGGCCCTCACACCCCAGGCCATGGTGCTGAGGTGCCTGTTCCTCACACCCTGGGTCATGTCACTGAAAGGGTGCCTGGCCCTCATACCTGGGTCATGTCACTGAGGAGGTGCCCAGCTCACACTCCGGTCATGGTGTTGAAGGGTGTCTGCCCTTACACCCTGGGTCTTGGAAGGGGTGCCCGGCCCTCACACCCTGTTTCCTAACACTGTAGGTGCTATGCCCCCACACCTGCTCTCATGCACTGAAGGGGTGCCCGTCTCACACCCAGGTTCATGACACTGAAAGGGTGCCCGGCCCTCACACCCCGGTTCATGTCACTGAAGGTACGGCTATGACACCCTGGTCATGGACCTAAAGGGGTGCCCGTCTCACACCCGGGTCATGGTGGTGTTGATGGGGCACGGCCTTCACACTGCGATCCTGGCACTGAAGGGGTGCCTGACCTTACACCCCGGGACTTGGTGCTGAAGGGATGCTGTCCCTCCCACCCCAGGTCATGCTGCTGAGGGGTGCCCGCCTTCACACCCCGGGTCATGTCACTAGAAGGTACCTGCCCCACCCCGGTTCATGTCACATGGGGTGCACGGCCATGACACCCCGGGGTCATGGACTCAAAGTGATGCCTGGCCTCACATCCCAGGTCATGGCACTAAAGGGGTGCCTGGCCGTCACACCCCGGGTCATGGTGCTGGAGGGTGCCCGCCTCACACACCGGATCATGTCACTGAAAGGTGCCCGGCCTCACACCCCGGGTCATGTCACTGAAGGGATACACAGTTCACACTCTGGTCATGGCACCTAAGGGGTGCCCACCACACCCCTGGGCGATGTGATGAAGGTTTGCCTGGCCTCACACCCTGGTCATGTACTGAAATTGGTGCTGCCCTCACACCCTGATTCATGGCACTGAAAGGGTGCCTGGGCATCACACCCTGGGCCATGGTGTTGAGGGTGTCAGGCCCCTGGACACACCTGGGTCATGACACTGAAGGGGTGCCCGCCCTCACACCCCAGGCCATGGTGCTGAGGGTGCCTGCCCTCACTCCCCGGCGGTCATGTCACTGAAAGGGTGCCCGGCCCCATTCTCCGGGTCATGTCACTGAAGAGGTGCCCAGCCTCACACCTGGGTCATAGCACTGAAGGGGTGCCTGGCCTCACCCGGGGTCATGGTGCTGAAGGGGTGCCTGCCTCACACCCTGGGCCTGTGAAGTGCCTGGCCTCACACCTGCTTCCTACTGTTGTGGGTGCCCCCACACCTCTGTTTCATGGCACTGCAAGCCTGACCCTAAAACCCAGGTTCATGTCACTTGGGTGCCTGGCCTTCACACCCCGGTAATGGTGCTGTAGGGTTGCCTGGCCCTGACACCCCTGGGTCATGAAGGGGGTGCCCGGCCTCACACCCTGGTTAAAGCACTGTATGGGTGCCACTCACACTCCATTTCATGGCACTTAGTGTGCCTGGCTCACACCCAGGTTCATGACACTGGTGCCCGGCCTCACACCCCAGGTCATGTCACTGAAGGGGTGCCTGGCCTCACACCCGGGTCATGGCACTGAAGGAGCTGGACTCACATCCTGGTCATGGCAATGGGTGCTGGGCTCACACCCCGGTCTTGTGCTGAAGGGATGCCTGTCCTCACACCCGGGTCATGACACTGAAGGTGCGCGGGCGCTCACACCCCGGCTGGTGTTGTTGGAGGTGCCTGGCCCTCACACACCCGGGTTCATGTCACTGGAAAGGGTGCCTCACATACCGGGTCATGGAGCTGAAGGTCCCCTGGACATCACACCCGATTCATGGCACTGAACGGTTGCCCGTCCTCACACCCCTGGTCATGGCACTGATGAGGTGCCTGCCCTCACACCCCTGGCCATGGCACTGAAGGCTTGCCTGGCCCCTCACACCCCTGGTCATGTACCTAAAGTGGTGCCCGCCTCACACCCCGAGTCATAGCACTAAAGGGGTGCCCGGCCCTCATACTCCCGGGTCATGGTGTCTGGAGGGTGCCCGCCTTCACACCCGGTCATGGCACTGGGGTGCCTGGCCCTCACACCCCGAGTCATAGCACTGAAGGGGTGCCTGGCCGTCACATCCTGGGTCATGTCACTGAAAGGGTGCCCGTGCTCACACCCAGGTCATGTCACTGAATAGGTGCCTGGCCTCACACCCCGGGTCATGGCACTGAAGGGGGCCTGGCCATCACACACCGGGTCAAGGGCTGGAGGGTGCCCGGCCTCACACCGTGAGTCATGTCACTAAAGGTGCCTGGCCCTCACACCCGGTTCATGTCACTGAGGGGTGCACGGCCATGACACCCGGGTCATGGACCTAGCGGGTGCCCGGCCTCAGTGATGGGTACCCGCCTCACACCCTGATTTGGCACTGATGGGGTGTCTGACTACACCCCAGGTCATGAAGGGGTGCCCGGCCTCACACCCCGGTTTGCAGCACTGTGTCAGCCTCACACCCCGTTTCATGGCACTGAAAGGGTGCCTGGCCCTCACACCCTGATTCATGACACTGAAGGGACTCCGCCATCATACTCCGGGTCATGTCATTGAAGAGGTGCCCTCACACCTGGTCATGGTGCTGATGGGGTGCCCGGCCCTCACCCCTGGGTCATGTCACTGAAGGTGCAGTTTACACCCTGGTCATGGCACTAAGGGGTGCCTGGCACTCACACCCCTGGTCATGTACTGAAATGGTGCTGCCCTCACCCTGATTCATGTCACTGAAAGGGTGCCCGGCCATCATACTCCGGGTCATGTCACTGAAGGTGCCCGGCCGTCACACCCTGGGCATGTCACTGAAGGTGACCACATCCGGGGTATGGTGCAGGAATTGGTGCGCCCGGCCCTCACACCCCCGGGACATGGTGCTGAATGGCCTGGCCCTCACACCCCGGTTCGCAGCACTAGTGCCCCGGCCTCACACCCCTGCCTGCACTGAAAGGGTGCCCGGCCCTCACACCCTGATCTGTGACACTGAAGGTGCCTGGCTCTCACACCGCGGGTCATGGCACTGAAGGTGCCTGGCCCTCACACCCCGGGTGATGGGGAAGGGTGCCTGGCCTCACACCCCGGGTCATGTCACTGAAGGTGCCCGGCCTCACACCCCGACATGGCACTGAAGGGGAGCCTGGCCCCTCACACCCCTGGGTCATGTGCTGAAGGGTGCCTGGCCCTCACACCCCTGGGTCATGTTACTGGAAGGTGCCCGGCCGTCACACCCCGGGTCAGCACAATGGGTGCCTGGCCCTCATACCCCGGGTCATGGTGCTGGAGGGGTGCCTGGTTCACACTCCGGTCTTGTCACTGAATGGGTGCCGGCCTCACATCCCTGGGTCATTTCACTGGAAAGGGTGCCCGCCCTCACATACCGGGTCATGTCGCTGAAGTGGTCCCCTGACATCACACTCAATTCATGGTACTGAACGGGGTGCCTGGCCTCACACCCCTGGTCATGGTGACTGATGAGGTGCCTGGCTCACACCCTGGCCATGGCACTGGGTTGCCCGGCCTCACACCCCTGGTCATGTACCTGAAGTGGTGCCTGGCCTCACACCCTGAGTCAAAGCACTAAAGGGGTGCCTGGCCTCACACCCCTGGGTCATGGTGCTGAGGGCTGCCCTGGCCTCACACTACGGGTCATGGTCAAGGTGCTGAGCCTTCATCCTGGGTCATAGTCACTGAAAGGGTGCCTGCCCTCACACCCCGGTTCATGTCACTGAAGGTGCCCTCACACCCTGGTCATATGGCACTGTAGTGCCTGGCCTCTCACACACCGGGTCATGGGGCTGGAGGGGTGCCCGGCTCACACCCCTGGATTATGTCACTAAAGGTGCCTGGCCCCACACCCCGGTTCATGTCACTGAAGGGGTGCACGGCCATCACACCCTGGGTCATGGACTCCAAGGGGTGCCTGGCCTCACACCCCTGGTCATGTGTTGATGGGGTACCCGGCCTTCACACCCCTATCCTGGCACTGAAGGTGCCCGACCTCACACCCCAGGTCATGTCACTGAACGGCCCTCACACCCTGGTTTAGCATCTGGCCCTCTCACACCGGGTTTCCGATGGCAATTGAGGGTGCCCTCACACCCTGGTCATGACACTGAAATGGTGCCCTGCCCTCACATCCCAGGTCATGGCACTAGAAGTGCCCGGCCGTCACACCACGGGCATGGTGCTGAGGATGCCCACACACCTGGGACATGACACTGAAAGGGTGCCTGCCCTCACACCCCAGGCCATGGTGCTGAGGGGTGCCTGTTCACCGGGTCATGTCACTGAAAGGGTGCCCGGCCTCATACTCCGGGTCATGTCACTGAGGAGGTGCCCAGCTCTCACACTCCGGGTCATGGTGCTGAAGGGGTGCCTGCCCTTACACCCTGGCTCTTGTGAAGGGGTGCCCGGCTCTAACACTGTAGGGGTGCCATGCCCCCACACCCTGCTTTCATGGCACTGAAGGTGCCTGACCCTAACACCCTGTCATGTCACTAATGGGGTGCCCGGCCTCACACCCCTGGAATGGTGCTAGGGGTGCCTGGCCTGACACCCTGTCATGTGAAGGTGTGGGCCTCACACCCTGGTTCAAAGCACTGTATGGGTGCCTTGCACTACACTCCTGCTTTATGGCACTTAAGGGGTGCCTGGCCCTCACACCCAGGTTCATGACACTGAAAGGCCTCACACCCCGGGTCATGCACTGAAGGGGTGCCCACACCCCGGGTCATGGCACTGAAGGTGCCTGGCCTCACACCCCGGTTCATGTCACTGAGCACGGCCATGACACCCCGGTCATGGACCTAAAGGGTGCCCGGCCTCACACCCCGGGTCATGGGTTGATGGGGTACCCGGCCTTCACACCGCGATCCTTGGCACTAAGGGGTGCCCACCTCACACACCCCGGACTTGGTGCTGAAGGGATGCCTGTCCTCCCACCCCGGGTCATGCTGCTGAGGGGTGCCCGCCTTCACACCCGGGTCATGTCACTAAGTACCCGGCCTCACACCCCGGTTCATGTCACTGAGGGGTGCACGGCCATGACACCCCGGGTCATGGACCTAAAGGGATGCCTGGCCTCACATCCCAGGTCATGGCACCAGGGGTGCCCGGCCGTCACACCCTGGGTCATGGTGCTGAGGGGTGCCCGGCCCTCACACACCGGATCATGTCACTGAAAGGGTGCCCGGCCCTCACACCCCGGGTCATGTCACTGAAGGATACACAGTTCTCACACTCCTGGTCATGGCACCTAAGTGTACCTCACACCCCGGGCGATGGTGCTGAAGGTTTGCCCGGCCTTCACACCCCTGGTCATGTACTTTGGTGCTCGGCCCTCACACCCTGATTCATGGCACTGAAGGGTGCCCGGCCATCACACCCCCGGGCCATGGTGCTGAGGGTGTCAGGCCCTGACACACCTGGGTCATGACACTGAAGGGGTGCCTGGCCCTCACACCCCAGGCCATGGTGCTGAGGGGTGCCTGTTCTCACTCCCCGGGTCATGTCACTGAAAGGGGTGCCCGCCCTCATTCTCCGGGTCATGTCACTGAAGAGGTGCCCAGCCTCACACTCCGGGTCATAGCACTGAAGGGGTGCCTGGCCCTCACACCTCGGGGTCATGGTGCTGAAGGGGTGCCTGCCCTTACACCTGGGTCTTGGAAGGGGTGCCTGGCCTCTCACCTCGCTTCCTCACTGTAGGGGTGCCATGCCCCACACCCCTGTTTCATGGCACTGAAGGGGTGCCCACCCCAACACCCAGGTTCATGTCACTTATGGGGTGCCCGGCCTCACACCCCGGGATGGTGCTGAGGGTTGCCCGGCCCTGACACCCTTGGTCATGGAAGGGGTGCCTGGCCTCACACCCTGTTCAGCACTGTATGGGTGCCTTGCACTCACACTCCATTTCATGGCATTAAGGGTGCCTGCCTCACACCCAGGTTCATGACACTGAAAGGGTGCCTGGCCCTCACACCCCGGGTCATGTCACTGAAGGGGTGCCTGGCCCTCACACCCCGGGTCATGGCACTGAAGGGGAGCTGGACTCACATCCTGGTCATGGCAATGAAGGGGTGCTGGGCCTTCACACCTGGGTCTTGGTGCTGAAGGATGCCTGTCCTCACACCGGTCATGACACTGAAGGTGGCGCTACACCGGGTCATGTCACTGAAAGGGTGCCCGGCCCTCACACCCAGGGTCATGTCACTGAAAGGGTGCCCGCCCCTCACATACGGGGTCATGGAGCTGAATGGGTCCCCGGACATCACACCCCGATTCATGGCACTGAACGGGTGCCCGGTCCTCACACCCTTGGTCATGGCACTGATGAGGTGCCAGGCCCTCACACCCCTGGCCATGGCACTGAAGGTTTGCCCGGCCCTCACACCCCTGGTCATGTACCTAAAGTGGTGCCCGGCCCTCACACCCGGAGTCATAGCACTAAAGGGGTGCCCGGCCTCATACCCCGGGTCATGGTGCTGGAGGGGGTGCCCGGCCTTCACACCCCAGACCATGTCACTGAACAGGTGCCAGCCTCCACATCCCGGGTCATGTCACTGAAAAGTGCCAGCCCTCACACCCCGGGTCATGTCACTGAATAGGTGCCCGGCCCTCACACCCCGGGTCATGGCACTGAAGGGGTGCCTGGCCCTCACACACCGGGTCATGGGGCTGGAGGGGTGCCCGGCCTTCACACCCCGGGTCATGTCACTAAAGGGGTGCCCGGCCCTCACACCCCGGTTCATGTCACTGAAGGGGTGCACGGCCATGACACCCCGGGTCATGGACCTAAAGAGGTGCCCGGCCCTCACACCCAGGGTCATGGGGTTGAAGCGTTTCCCGGTCCTCACACCTCGGGTCATGGCACTGAAGGGGTGCCCGACCCTCACACTCCAGGTCATGTGAAGGGGAGCCCGGCCCTCACACCCCGGTTCACAGCACTGTAGGGGTGCCCGGCCCTCACACCCCGTTTCATGGCACTGAAAGGGTGCCCGGCCCTCACATCCCGGGTCATGGCACTAATGGGGTGCCCGGCCGTCACACCCAGGGTCATGGTGCTGGAGGGGTGCCCGGCCCTCACACCCTGGATCATGTCACTGAAAGGGTGCCCGGCCCTCACACCCCGGATCATGTCACTGAAGGGGTGCACAGTTCTCACACTCCTGGTCATGGCACTGAAGGGGTGCCTGGCCCTCACACCCCGGGCGATGGTGCTGGATTGGTGCCCGGCCCTTACACCCCGGGTCATGTCACTGAAGGGGTGCACAGTTCTCACACTCCTGGTCATGGCACTGAAGGGGTGCCTGGCCCTCACACCCCGGGCGATGGTGCTGAAGGTTTGCCCGGCCCTCACACCCCTGGTCATGTACTGAAATTGGTGCTCGGCCGTCACACCCTGATTCATGGCACTGAAAGGGTGCCCGGCCATCACACCCCGATTCATGAGACTGAAGGGGTGCCCTGCCCTCACATCCCGGGTCATGGCACTGAAAGGGTGCCCGGCCCTCACACCCCGATTCATGACACTGAAGGGGAACCCGGCCCTCACATCCCGGGTCATGGCACTAAAGGGGTGCCGGGCTGTCACACCCCGGGTGATGGCGCTGGAGGGGTGCCCGGCCATCACACCCTGGATCATGTCACTGAAAGGGTGCCCGGCCCTCACACCCCGGGTCATGTCACTGAAGGGGTGCACAGTTCTCACCTCCTGGTGTAGCACTGAAGGGGTGCCCTGCCCTTACACCCCGGGTCATGTGAAAGGGTGCCCGGCCCTCACACCCCGGTTCATAACACTGTAGGGGTGCCCGGCCCTAAAACCCCGGTTCATGTCACTTATGGGGTGCCCGGCCCTCACACTCTGGATCATGGTGCTGGAGGGGTGCCCGGCCCTGACACCCCGGGTCATGTACTGAAAGCTGACTCACACCCTATTCATGGCACTGAAAGGGTGCCCGGCCATCACACCCCGGGCCATGGTGTTGGAGGTGTCAGGTCCTGACACACCTGGCCCAGACACTGAAGGTGCCTGGCCCTCACACCCCAGGCCATGGTGCTGAGGGGTGCCTGTTCCTCACCCCGGTCATGTCACTGAAAGGGTGCCCGGACTACAATTCGGGTCATGTCACTGAAGAGGTGCCCAGCTCACACCTGGGTCATGGAACTGAAGGGTGCCTGGCCCTCACACCGGTATGGTGCTGAAGGGGTGCCTGGCCCTACACCCCTGGTCATGTAGGTGCCTGGCCCTCACACCCTGTTTTAACACTGTAGGGGTGCCATGCCCCACACCCTGTTTCATGGCACTGAAGGTGTGCCCGACCCAAACACCCCGGTTCATGTCACTTATGGGGTGCCCGGCCTCACACCCTGCATGGTGCTGTAGGGGTGCCTGCCCTGACACCTGGGTCATGGAAGGGTGCCCTCACACCCTGGTTCAAGCATTGCATGGGTGCCCGCACTACACCTGCTCATGGCACTTGTGCCTGGCCTCACACCCAGGTTCATGACACTGAAAGGTGCCCGGCCTCACACCCCTGATTCTGGCATTGCAAACACCACCCCAGGTCATGTGAAGGGGTGCCTGGCCCTCACACCCCGGTCTGCAGCACTGTAGGGTGCCTGCCTCACACCCAGTTTCATGGCACTGAAAGGGTGCCTGGCCTCACACCCCGATTCATGACACTGAAGGGGTGCCTGGCCTCACACCCCGGTCTGCAGCACTGTAGGGGTGCCTGGCCCTCACACCCTGTTTCATGGCACTGAAAGGTTGCCCGGCCCTCACACCCCGGTCATGTCACTGAATGCCCAGCTCTAAACTCTGGTCATGATACTGAAGGGGTGCTCTGGCCCTCACACCCCGGTGATGGTGCTGAAGGAGTGCCTGGCCCTACACCCCTGGTCGTGAAAGGGTGCCCGGCCCTCACACCCTGGTTCATAACACTGTAGGGTGCCCTGCCCCCACAACCTGTTTCATGTCACTGAAGGAGTGCCCGGCCTCACATCCCAGGTCATGGCACTAAAGGGTGCCCGGCCTCACACCCTCATTCGGACACTGAAGGGGTGCCTGGCCCTCACCCCCCGGGTCATGGCACTGAAGGGGTGCTCGCCTCACACCCCGGGTCAGGGTGCTGAGGGGTGCCTGGCGCTCACACCTGGGTCATGTCACTGAAAGGGTGCAAGGCCCTCACACCCGGGTCATGTCACTGAAGGGGTGCCTGCCTCACACCCGGGTGATGGTGCTGAAGGATTGCCTGGCTCACACCCCGGGTCATGTGAAGGGGTGCCTGACCTCACACCCCGGTTTGCAGCACTGTAGGGTGCCCGGCCCTCACACCCTGTTCTATGGCACTGAAAGGGTGACTGGCCTCACACCCCGGCTTCATGACACTGAAGGTGCCCGGCCCTCACATCCAGGTCATGGCACTAAAGGTGCCTGGCCGTCAACCCAGGTCATGGTGCTGGAGGTGCCTGCCTCCAACCCGGATCATGTCACTGAAAGGGTGCCTGCCCTCACACCCCGGTCATTGTCACTGAAGGATGCACAGTTCTCACTCCTGGTCACTGCACTGAAGGGGTGTCTGGCCCTCACACCCCGGGCGATGGTGCTGGTTGGTGCCATTTCCACCCCGGTCATGTCACTGAAGGGGTGCAGTTCCTCCTGGTCATGGCACTAGAGGGTGCCTGGCCCTCCTGGTCATGGTTACTGAAATGGTGCTCGGCCCTCACCTGATTCATGGCACTGAAGGGTGCCGCCATCACACCACGGGCCATGGTGCTGGAGGTGTCAGGCCCTGACACACCTGGGTCATGACACTGGTGCCCGGCCCTCACCCCCAGGCCATGGTGCTGGAGGTGCCCGTTCCTCACACGGGTCATGTCACTAAAGGGTGCCCGTAATCCAGGTCATGTCACTGAAGGGTGCGCCCAGCCACACCCCGGGTCATGGTGCTGATGGGGTGTCATCTCACGGGTCATGTCACTGAAGGGTGCCGCCCATCCACCTGGGTCATGTCACGAAGGGGGGTCGGACCTCACATCCCGGGCTATGGTTGCGGTTGGGTGCGCCTCACCCCGGGACATAGTGCTGAAGGGTGCCCGGCCCTCCCCCATTCATGGCACTCAAATGGTGCCACCCTCCACCCCGTTCGCAGCACAGCAAGGGGTGCCCGGCCTCTCCCCGTTTCATGGCACTAGAAGGTGCAGCCCGTCCACACCCGATGTGACACTGAAGGGGTGCCCGCTCTCACCCTGGGTCATGCTGAAGGTGCCCGGCCCTCACACCCCAGGTCATGGTGCTGGAAGGGTGCCCGGCCTCACACCCCAGGTCATGTCACTGAAGAGGTGCCTTCCTCCACCCGGGACATGGCACTGAGAGGGGACCCTCACACCCAGGTCATGGTGCTGAAGGTGCCAGCCTCCACCCCAGGTCATGTCACTGAAGGGTGCCCAGCCCTACCCCAGGTCATGTCAATGAAGTGGGCCAGCCTCACCCCCGGGTCATGGTGCTGGAGGGGTGCCAGCCCTCACACCCAGGTCTTGTCACTGAAAGTGCCCGGCCCTCACACCTGGGTCATTTCACTGAAAGGTGCCGCCCTCATACCGGGTCATTGGAGCTGGTCCCCGGACTGTCACCCGATTCTGTAGCAGTGGGTGCAGTCCTCACACCCTTGGTCATTGCACTGATGGTGGCCTCACACCCCTGGCCATGGCACTGGGTTTGCCAGCCCCTCACACCCCTGGTCATGTACTAAAGTGGTGCCGCCTCACACCGAGTCATAGTGCTGGAGGCTGCCCGGCCTTCACACGGTCATGTCACTGAGAGGTGTCAGGCCTTCACATCCCGGGTCATGGCATGAAGGTGCCTGGCCTCACACTGGGTCATGGGGCTGGAGGTGCCCGCCTTCACAGGTTATGTCACTAAAGGGGTGCCCGGCCTCACAGTTCATGTCACTGAAGGGTGTGAGGCCTTCATCCCGGTCATGTCACTGAAGGGGTGCCTAGCCCTCACGGGTCATAGCACTGAAGGGGTGCCTGGCCTCACCACCACCAGGTCATGGGGCTGAGGGTGCCAGCCTTCACACCCGGGTTATGTCACTAAAGGTGCCAGCCCTCACAGTTCACGTGTCACTGAAGGGTGCAGCCATGACACCCCGGTCATGGACCTAAGGGTGCCCGGCCCTCACCCCAGGTCATGGTGTTGATGGGTGCAGCCTCACGATCCATAGCACTGAAGGGGTGCCGACCCTCACACCCCAGGTCATGTGAAGGGTGCCAGCCTCCACAGTTTGCAGCACTGTGGGGTGCCAGCCTCACACCCATTTCTGGTACTGAAAGGGTCCCGACCTCACTCCAGTGCGACACTGAAGGGTGTCTGGCCCTCCACCCCTGGTCATGTACTGAAGGGATGCACAGTTCTCACACTCCTGGTCATGGCACTGAGGGTGTCTGGCCCTCCACCCCGGGCGATGGTGCTGGATTGGTGCCAGCCCTCACACCCCGGGTCATGTCACTGAAGGGTGCAGTTCTCACACCTGGTCATGGCACTGAAGGGGTGGCCCTCCACCCCAGGCGATGGTGTGAAGGTTGCCCGGCCCTACCTGGTCATGTATGAGAGTGGTGCTCAGCCTCACACCTGATTCATGGCACTGAAAGGGTGCCAGCCACCACACCGGGCCATGGTGCTGGAGGTGTCAGGCCTGACACACCTGGGTCATGACACTGAAGGGTGCCCGGCCTCACACCCCAGGCCATGGTGCTGGAGGTTCGTTCCTCACCGGGTCATGTCACTGAGGTGCCGCCCTCATACTCAGGTCATGTCACTGAGGGTGCCCAGCTCTCTACTTCAGGTCATGGTGCTGAAGGGTGCCCAGTCTCCCACAGGTCTTGTGAAGGGGTGCCAGCCCTCACCACCCGTTTCCTAACACTGTGGGGTGCCAGCCCCCACACACCGTTTCATGGCACTGACAGGGTGCCGACCCTAACACCCCAGTTCATGTCGCCTTAGGGGTGCCCGGCCCTCACCCCAGGTAATGAGTGCTGTAGGGGTGCCAGCCCTGACAGCCCAGGTCATGTGAGGGTGCCAGCCCTCCTGGTTCAATGCACTGTATGGGTTTGCTTGCACTCCACCTCCTCTTGAGCATAAGGGGTGCCAGCCCTCCACACCCAGGTTCATGACACTGAAGGGTGCCCAGCCTTCACCCAGTCATGTCACTGAAGGGGTGCCAGCCTCACATCCCGGGTCATGGCAATGGTGCAGGCCCTCACACCCCAGGACTTAGTGCTGAAGGTGCCCGTCCCTCACACGGTGCCCACTGAGGTGCGTTGTCTACCCCAGATCATGGTGCTGGAGGGTGGCCACACACAGGTCATGTCACTGAGAACCCGCCCTCCACCTGGGTCATGTCACTGAAAGGTGCCCTCACCCGGTTCATGTCACTGAAGGGTGCACGCCACTGTTTGGTCATGTCACTGAAAGGCCGCCGCCTTCACCTCCAGGTCATGGGCTGAAGGGGTCCCCGGACATCACACCACGATTCATGGCACTGAACGGGTGCCGGTCCCTCCACCCATGGTCATGTCACTGAAGAGGTGCCCAGCCTTCACACCCCAGACATATGAGGAGCAGCCCTCACTGGGTCCTGTTTTGCTGGAGGTGCCCAGCCCCTCCACCAGGTCATGTCACTGAAAGTGCCAGCCCCCACACCCGGGTCATGTCACTGAAAGGGTGCCCGCCCTACATACCGGGTCATGGAGCAGGTTGGACATCACCCCGATTCATGGCACTGGCGACGGGTGCCAGTCCCTCACACCCTTGGTCATGGCACTGATGGGATGCCGGCCTCCACCCTGGCCGCTGGCCCCAGCCCTCCACTGGTCATGTACCTAAAGTGTTGCCGGACCTCCACAGAACATAGCACTAAGGGGTGCCAGCCTCTACCCCGGGTCGCAGCTGACGGGTGCCGGCCTTACCCCGGGTCATGTCACTGAAGGGGTGCCGCCCTCCTCCGGGTCATGTCACTGAGGGTGCAGCCCTCACACCCAGGTCATGTCACTCGGAGGGGTGCCCGCCACCTCAGGTCATGGCACTGAGGGTGCCTGGGCCTCACACCGGGTCATGTGGCTGGAGGTGCCGCCCACCCCGGGTCATGTCACTCAAAGGGTACCAGCCTCACACCCAGTTCATGTCACTGAAGGTGCAGCCATATTTGGTCATGGACCTAAAAAGTGCCAGCCTCCATCCCAGGTCATGGCACTACAGGGGTGCCAGCCGTCCCACCCCGGGTCATGGTGTTGGAGGGTGCCCGGCCCTCACACCCCGGATCATGTCACTGAAGGGTGCCTGGCCTCACACCCCGGGTCATGTCACTGAAGGATACACAGTTCTCCCTCCTGGTCATGGCACTGAAGGGTGCCTGGCCTCACACCCCAGGCGATGGTGCTGAAGGTTTGCCCGGCCCTCACACCCCTGGTCATGTGCCACGGTGGTGCTCGGCCTCACACCTGATTCTGGCACTGAAGGGTTGCACGCCATCACACCCCGGGCCATGGTGCTGGAGGTCATGTCAACACACCTGGGTCATGACACTGAAGGGGTGCCCGGCCTCACACCCCAGGCCATGGTGCTGAGGGTGCCTGTTCCTCACACCCCGGGTCATGTCACTGTGCCCGGCCCTCATTCTCCGGGTCATGTCACTGAAGAGGTGCCCAGCTCTCACCTCCGGTCATAGACTGAAGGGGTGCCTGGCCCTCACACCTGCATGGTGCTGAAGGGGTGCCCGCCCTACACCCGGGTCTTGTGAAGGGGTGCCTGGCCTCACTCCGTTTCTAACACTGTAGGGGTGCCATGCCCCACACCCCTGTTTCATGGCACTGAAGGTGCCCGACCCCAACACCCGGTTCATGTCACTTTATGGGGTGCCCGGCCTTACACCCCTGGTAATGGTGCTGAGGGGTTGCCAGGCCCTGACACCCCTGGTCATGTGAAGGTGCCTGGCCTCACACCCTGTGCACTGTATGGGTGCCTTGCACTCACACTGTTTCATAGCACTTAAGGGTGCCCGGCCCTCACACCCAGGTTCATGACACTAGGGTGCCTGGGCCCTCACACCCCGGTCATGTCACTGAAGGGTGCCTGGCCCCTCACACCCGGGTCATGGCACTGAAGGGGAGCCCGGACCACATCCGGGTCATGGCAATGAAGGGGTGGCGGCCTCACACCCCTGGTCTTGAAGATGCACCCCATAATGAAAAAGGTGCTGGAGCTCACACACCTGGTCACGGGTGCCCGCCTCACATACCGGGTCATGGAGCTGAAGGTCCTGGACACACCCTGATCTTCACTGAACGGGTGCCCAGTCCTCACCCCGGGTCATGTCAAAGGGTGCCCGCCACACCCGGTTCATGTCACTGAAGGTGCACGGCCATGACACCCCGGTCATGGACCCAAGAGGTGCCCGCCCTCACACCGGGTCATGGGTTGCACACCCGGGTCATGGCATGAAGGGGTGCCTGACCTCACACTCCAGGTCATGTGAAGGTGCCCGGCCCACACCCCGGTCTGCAGCACTGTTAGGTGCCCGCCCTCACACCGCTTCATGGCACTGAGGGTGCCCCGGCCCTACCATCCTGGTCTTGGCACTAAGGGGTGCCTGTCACACCCTGGTCATGGTGCTGAGGGTGCCAGGCCCTCACACCCTGGATCATGTCACTGAAAGGTGCCCGGCCTCACACCGGGTCATGTCACTGAAGGTGCACAGCCACACTCCTGGTCATGCACTGAAGGTGCCTGGGCCCTCACACCCGGGCGATGGTGCTGGATTGTGCCCGGCCCTCACACCCGGGTCATGTCACTGAAGGTGCACAGTTTTTCACACTCCTGGTCATGGCACTGAAGGGGTGCCTGCGCTCACACCCCGGGCGATGGTGCTAAGGTTTGCCCGGCCCTCACACCCTGGTCATGTACTGAAATTGCCGGCCTCACACCCCTGATTCATGGCACTGAAAGGTGCCCGCCATCACACCCTGATTCATGACACTGAAGGGGTGCCCTGCCTCACATCCCGGGTCATGGCACTGAAAGGGTGCCCGGCCTCACACCCGGATTCATGACACTGAAGGGGAACCCGGCCCTCATCCCGGGTCATGGCACTAGGTGCCCGCACACCCGGGTGATGGCGCTGGAGGTGTCCGCCCCCACACCCTGGATCATGTCACTGAAAGGGTGCCCGGCCTCACACCCCGGGTCATGTCACTGAAGGGGTGCACGCTATCACACTCCTGGTCATGGACCCAAAGGTGCCTGCCTCACATCCCGGGTCATGGCACTAGGGTTCCCGGCCCCCACATGGTACGGTGCTGATGGGGTGCCCACTCCCTGACTTGGCATTGAAGGTGCCCGTCACACCCCAGGCTGGAGGGGTGCCCGGCTCTCACACCCCAGTCTGTAGCACTGAGGGTGCCGGCCTCACACCCGGGTCATGTCACTGAAGCACAGCCTTCTCACACCCCTGGTTCAGGCACTGAAGGGTGCCCGGCCTCACACCCGGTTCATGTCACTGAATGGTGCCTGCCTCACAACCAGGCTTGCACCATTGGGGTGCACAGTTCACACTCCTGGTCATGGCACTGAAGGTGCTCTGGCCTTGCTACCCCAGGCGATGGTGCTAAGGTTTGCTCCGTCCTCACACCCCTGGTCATGTATCGGAAATTGGTGCTCGACCTCACACCTGATTCATGGCACTGAAAGGTGCCCGCCATCACACCCCGGCCATGGTGTTGAGTGGTTGTCATCCTGATAACAACTGGGCATGACACTGAAGGGGTGCCCTGGCCCTACACCCAGCCATGGTGCTGGAGGGGTGCCTGCCTCACCCCCGGGTCATGTCATCAGAAAGTCCCGGCCCTCATCTTCGGTCATGTCACTGAAGAGGTGCCCAGCTCTCACACTCCAGCAAGGAACTGAAGGTGCCTGGCCCTCACACCCGGGTCATGGTGCTGAAGAGGTGCCTGGCCCTTACTCCCGGGTCATGTGAAGGGGTGCCTGCCTCACACCCTGTTTCCTAACACTGTAGGGTGCGGGGCCCCACTCCCTGCTTCATGGCACTGAAGGTGCCTGACCCTACACCCTGGTCTATGTCACTTTTGGGGTGCCCGGCCCTCACACCCTGGGTACGAGGCAAGAGTGCCTGGCCCTGACACCGGGGTCATGGGAAGTGCCCTGCCCTCACACCCTGGTCTGAAGGCATTGCAGTGGGTGCCCACCCCACACCTGTCTTCATGGCACTTAAGGTGCCTGGCCCTCATCTAGGTTCATGACACTGAAGGGGTGCCTGGCCCTCACACCCCTGGTCATGTCACTGAAGGGTGCCTGGCCTCACACCCCTGGCACTGAAGGGGAGCCCGGCCTCACATCCCGGTCATGCAATGAAGGTGCTGGCCTGGACCTGGGTCTTGTGCTAAGGATGCCTGTCTCACACCCTGGTCATGACACTTAAGGGGTGTCCTTCACATCCCGGGTCATGGTGCTGAGGGGCTCTGCCCTCACACACCCGGGTCATGTCACTGAAAGGGTGCACGGCCTCAATCCCTGGGTCATGTCACTGAAGGGTGCTGCCCCTCACAGCCCGGTCATGTCACTGAAGGTGTACGGCCATGACACCCGGGTCATGGACCTAAGGTGCCTGCCCTCACACCCAGGGTCATGGGGTTGAAGGCTTCGCGCCCTCACACAACGGGTAATGGTGCTGATGGGGTGCCCGGCCCTCACACCTGATTCTGGCATTGAAGGTGCCTGACCATGCACCCCAGGTCATGTGAAGGGTGCCTGGCCTCACACCCCAGTTCGCACTGTAGGGTGCCTGGCCCTCACACCCAGTTTCATGGCACTGAAAGGGTGCCCAGCCTCACACCCCATTCATGACACTGAAGGTGCCCGGCCCTCACACCCTGGTTCAGCATCACTTAGGGGTGCCTGGCCTCACACCCTGCTTCATGTCACTGAGGGTGACTGGCCACACCCCTGGCCGTCACTGAAGGTGCACAGTTCTTCACTCTTGGTCATGGCACTGAAGTGGTGCTTGGCCCCTCACACCGGGCGATGGTGCTGATTGGTGCCCGGCCTCACACCCCGGGTCATGGTTTGAAGGGCGCCCGGCCCTCACACCCCTGATTCATGGCACTGAAAGGGTGCCTGGCCCTGACACCCAGGTTTGCAGCACTGTAGGGTGCCCGCCCTCACACCCCTGCTCATGGCACTGAGGGTGCCCGCCTCACACCCCTGGATTCGTGACACTGAAGGGGTGCCCGCCCCTGGTCATGGCACTGAAGGGTGCCTGGCCTCACACCCTGGTCAGGGTGCTGAGGGTGCCTGCGCTCACACCTGCATTGTCACTAAAGGGTGCCCGGCCCTCACACCCCTGGGTCATGTCACTGAAGGTGCCCAGCTCAACCCGGGTCATGATACTGAAGGGGTGCCTGGCCCCACCCCGGGTGATGGTGCTAAGGAGTGCCCGGCCCTTACACCCCTGGTCATGTGAAAGGGGTGCCCGGCCCTCACACCCCGGTTCATAACACTGTAGGGTGCCCTGCCCCACAACCCGTTTCATGTCACTGAAGGAGTGCCCGGCCCTAAACCTGGTTCATGTCACTTAGGGGTTCCTTGCCCTCACACTGGGTCATGGTGCTGGAGGGGTGCCCGCCCTGACACCCCCAGGTCATGTGAAGGGGTGCCTGCACTCACACCCAGGTTCATGTCACTGAGGGATGTCTGGCCCTCACACCCCGGCCATGGTGCTGGATTGAACCCGCCTCACACCACGGGTCATGGTGCTGAAGCGGTGACCGGCCATCACACCCCGGGCCATGGTGCTGGAGGGGTGCTGGCCGTGACACACCTGGGTCATGACACTCAGGGTGCCTGGCCTCACACCCCAGGCCATGGTGCTGAGGGTGCCTGTTCTCACCCTGGGTCATGTCACTGAAAGGGTGCCCGGCCCACACACCGGGTCATGGTGCTGATGGGCCTGGACCTTACACCCGGACCTTACACCCGATTCTTGGCATTGTAGGGTGCCCGGCCCTCACCACGTTTTGCTGGCACTTAAGGGGTGCAGCCTCACACACCTAGGTTCATGACACTACGAAAGAGTGCCGGCCCTCACACCCGGGTCATGTCACGAAGGGGTGCCGGCCCTCACACCCCGGTTCATGGCACTGGAGCTGGATGCCCGTCCCTCACACCCCGGGTCATGACACTGAAAGTGCGTAAGCCCTCACACCCAGGTCATGGTGCTGGAAGGGTGCCAGCCCTCCACACACCCGGGTCATGTCACTGAAAGGTTTGGCTTTTCCACACCCCTGCGTCATGTCATGAAAGGGTGCCCGGGCCTCACACGCAGTTCATGTCACTGAAGGGGTGCACGGCCATGACACCCAGGTCATGGACCTAAAAGTGCCCACCCCTCACACCCAGGGTCATGGGGTTGAAGCGTTTCCAGCCCTCACACACCGGGTCATGGTGCTGATGGTGCCAGCCCTCACACCCTGGTTCAAAGCACTGTATGGGTGCCCGGCACTCACCTCCGTTTCATGGAACCCAGGGGTGCCGGCTCACACCCAGGTTCATGACACAGAGAGTGCCCGGCCCTCACACCCCCGGGTCATGTCACTGAAGGGTGCCCGGGCCCTCACACCCTGGGTCATGGCACTGAAGGGACCGTCATCGGTCATGGCAATGAAGGGGTGCCGGGCCCTCACACCCGGATCTTGGTGCTGAAGGGATGCCCGTCCTCACACACCGGGTCATGACACTGAAGGGGTGCGTGGCCTCACACCCCAGGTCATGGTGCTGGAGAGGTGCCCGGCCCTCATACCCAGGTCATGGTGCTGAAAGGGTGCCGGCCCTCACACCCTGAGGTCATGTCACTGGTGCCCCGGCCCCATCCCGGTTCATGTCACTGAAGGTGCCACGGCGCGACACCCGGGTCATGGACCTAAAGAGTGCCAGCCCTCACACCCAGGGTCATGGGGTTGAAGCGTTTCCCTGCCCTCACACACCCGGGTCATGGTGCTGATGGGGTGCCAGCCCTCACACCCAGGTTCACCGCTCTAGGGGTGCCCGGCCCTCACACCCCGTTTCAGACTTTGAAAGGGTGCTACAGCCCTCACACCCCGATTCATGACACTGAAAGTTGCCCGGCCCTCACCCCGGTTACGCAGCACTGTGAGAGTGCCCGGCCCCTCACACCCGTTTCATGTCACTGAAGGTGACCGGCCTCACACCCCGGGTCATGTCACTGAAGGGGTGCAGTTCTCACCTCCTGGTCATGGCACTGAAGGGTGCCTGGACCCCACCCCGGGCGATGGTGCTGGATTGGTCGCGGCCCTCACCCCAGGTCATGGTTCTGGTGCCCGTCCCTCACACCCCGATTCCTTAGCTGAAGGGTGCCAGCCCTCACACCCAGGTTCATGACACTGGGCGCAGCCCTCCCACCCCAGGTCATGGCACTGAAGGGGTGCACCCAGGCCCTCCCACCCAGGTCATGGCACTGAAGGGCCAGCCTCATCCAGGTCATGGCAAAGAAGGGGTGCAGGCCCTCACACCAGGTCTTGGTGCTGAAGGGATGCCTGTCCCTCCCCTCCCAGGTCCTTTCAGGGGTGTGGCCCTCTAGCCAGGTCATGGTGCTGGAGGGGTGCCAGCCTCACACACCCAGGTCATGTCACTGAAAGGTTTTGGCCCTCCACCCTGGGTGATGTCTGAAAGGGTGCCCGGCCTCACACCCGGTTCATGTCACTGAAGGGGTGCACGGCCATGACACCCCCATGGACCTAAAGGGGTGCCCGGCCTCACCCAGGGTCATAAGGGGTTGATGCGATTCCAGCCTCACACCGGGTCATGAATTGCTGATGGGGTGCCCAGCCCTTACACCCCGATTCTTGGCATTGTAGGGGTGCCGGCCCTCACACCACGTTTTCACTTGGCATAAGGGGTGCCCAGCCCTCACACCTAGGTTCATGACACTGAAAGAGTGCCCGGCCCTCCCACCCCCGGGTCATGTCCTGAAGGGTGCCCAGCCACCTCACACCCCAGTTCATGGCACTGGGCCAGGTGCCGTCCCTCACACCCAGGTCATGACTTTTGAAGGGGGTGCGTGGCTCCACCCAGGTCATGGTGCTGGAGGGGTGCCGGCCCCTCACACCCGGGTCATGTCCTTCAGGGTGCCCGGCCCTCACACCCTGCGTCATGTCACTGAAAGGGGTGCCCGGCCTCACACCCCAGTTCATGTCACTGAAGGGTGCACGGCCACTGACACCCCGGGTCATGGACTTCGAGGTACCTCACCCCAAGTCATAGAGGGTTGGCTTGTTTCCAGCCCTCACACACCAGGTCGCTGGTGCTGATGGTGCCCGGCCCTCACACCCTGGTTCAAAGCACTATGGGTGCCAGCTCACACTCCGTTTCATGGAACTTAAGGGTACTGGCTCCCACCCAGGATTCATGACACTGAAAGAGTGCCCGGCCCTCACACCCCAGGGTGTGGCCACTGGGAGTGCCCGGCCCTCACACCCTGGGTCTAAAGCTTTTCTGAAGGGGGCTGACCGTCATCCCAGGTCATGGCAATGAAGGGGTGCCGGGCCCTGCACCCCGGGTCTTGGTGAGAGGATGCCCGTCCCTCACACACCGGGTCATGATGACACTGAAGGTGTGGCACTCACGGGTCATGGTGCTGGAGAGATTTTGGCCTCACCCAGGGTCATGGTGCTGAAAGGGTGCCCGGCCCTCACACCCTGGGTCATGTCACTGAAGAATTGCAGCCCCACACCCCAGTTCATGTCACTGAAGGGTGCACGGCCACTGACACCCAGGTCATGGACCTAAAAGTGCCAGCCACACCCAGAGGTCATGGGGTTGAAGCGTTTCCCGGCCCCTCACACCAGGTCATGGTGCTGATGGGGTCCCGGCCCTCACACCAGGTTCGCAGCACTCTAGGGGTGCCAGCCCTCACACACCCCGTTCAGGGCACTGAAGGTGCCCAGCCCCTCACACCCCGATTCATGACACTGAAGAGGTGCCCGGCCCTCCCACACCCGGTTCGCAGCACTGTAGGGGTGCCCGGCCACCTCACACCCGTTTCATGTCACTGAAAGGGTGACCGGCCCTCACACCCCGAAGGTCATGTCACTGAAGGGGTGCACAGTTCTCACACTCCTGGTCATGGCACTGAAGTTGCCTGGACCTCACCCAGGCGATGGTGCTGGATTGGTGCCAGCCCTCACAGATGCGCTGGTTCTGAAGGTGCCGTCCCTCACACCCGATTCATGGCACCTGAAAGGGTGCCCGGCCCTCACACCCCCGGTTCGCAGCACTGTAGAAGGTGCCAGCCCTCACACCCCGATTCGTGACACTGAAGGGGTGCCCGGCCTCACCCCGGGTCATGGCACTGAAGGGTGCCCGGCCCTCCGCCCCGGGGTCAGGGTGCTGGAGGTGCCCGGCCCTCACACCCCAGGTCATGTCACTGAAAAGGGTGCCCGACCCTCACACCCCGGGTCATGTCACTGAAAGGGTGCCCAGCCTCTGGTTCAAAAGCACTGTATGGGTGCCCGGCACTCACACTCCGTTTCATGGCGCCGGGGTGCCACTGCCCTCACACCCAGGTTCATGACACTGAAAGAGTGCCCGGCCCTCCACCCCAGGTCATGTCATTGAAGGGGTGCAGGCCCTCACCCAGGACATGGCACTGAAGGGAGCCAACCCTCACATCCCGAGGTCATAGCAAAGAAGGGGGTGCCGGGCCCTCACACCCAGGTCTTAATTGCTGAAGGATGCCTGTCCCTCCTCCCC
Organism: Homarus americanus; assembly: GCF_018991925.1. Taxonomy (NCBI): domain Eukaryota; kingdom Metazoa; phylum Arthropoda; class Malacostraca; order Decapoda; family Nephropidae; genus Homarus; species Homarus americanus. The sequence continues at coordinate 23,732 of NW_024724800.1, forward strand.
AGGTCATGACACTGAAAGGGTGCGTGGCCTCACACCCAGGTCATGGTGCTGGAGGGTACCGGCCCTCACACACCAGGTCATGTCACTGAGAAAGAGGTGCACGGCCCTCACACCCCTGGGTCATGTCACTGAAAGGTGTGACCTCCCCACCCCGGTTCATGTCACTGAGGTGCAGCCATGACACGGTCATGAACCTAAAGTGCCAGCCCTCACACCCAGGGTCATGGGGTTAAAGCGATTCCCGGCCTCACACACCCGGGTCATGGTGCTGATGGGGTGCCCAGCCTTACACCCCGATTCTTGGCATTGGGGGTGCCGGCCCTCACACCTAGGTTGCCTTGACACTGAAGAGTGCCCGGCCCTCACACCCCGGGTCATGTCACTGGAAGGGGTGCCCGGCCCTCACACCCCGGTTCATGGCACCTGAATGGATGCCGTCCCTCACACCCGGGTCGCTGACACTGAAGGGGTACGTGGCCTCACACCCAGGTCATGGTGCTGGAGGGGTGCCCAGCCCTCCACACCCGGGTCATGTCACTGAAAGAAAGGGTGCCCGGCCCACTCACGTCATGTCACTGAAAAGGGTGCCCGGCCCTCACCCAGTTCATATCACTGAAAGGGGTGCCGCACGAGGTCATGGACCTGAAAGTTACCTCACGGTCATGGGGTTGACTTTCCCGGCCACCACACCGGGTCATGAATTGCTGATAGGTGCAGCCCTCCCACCCTGGTTCAGCCGCTATGGGTGCCAGCACTCACACTCCGTTTCATGGAACTTAAAGGGGTGCCCGGCTCTCACAGGTTCATGACACTGAAAGAGTGCCCAGCCCTCACACCCAGGGGTCATGTCACTGAAGGGGTGCCCGGCCCTCACACCCCATGCATGGCAGAGGAGCGGCCGTCACATCGGGTCATGTGGCAATGAAGGGGTGCAGGGCCTCTACCCGGGTCTTGGTGCTGAAGGGATGCCGTCCCTCACACCCAGGTCACTGACACTGAAGGGGTGCATTGGCACTCACCCAGGTCATGAGTGCTGGAAGTGCCAGCCCTCCTCCCAGGTCGGGTGCTGAAAGGGTGCCCGGCCCTCACACCCTGGGTCATGTCACTGAAAGGGTGCCCGGCCCCCACACCCAGTTCATGTCACTGAAGGGTGCACAGCCGCACCTGGTCATGGACCTAAAGGTGCCAGCCCTCACACCCAGGGTCATGGGGTTGAGCGTTTCCGGCCCTCACACACCGGGTCATGGTGCTGATGGGTGCCCGGCCCTCACACCCAGGTTCGCAGCACTCTAGGGGTGCCGGCCCTCACACCCGTTTCAGGGCACTGAAAGGTGCCCAGCCCTCACCCCGATTCATGACACTGAAGGGGTGTCCGGCCCTCACACCCCGGTTCGCAGCACTGTAGGGGTGCCCGGCCCTCACACCCCGTTTCCTGGCACTGAAATGGTGACCGGCCCTCCCTCCCTGGGTCATGTCACTGAAGGGGTGCACAGTTCTCACACTCCTGGTCATGGCATTGAAGGGGTGCCTGGCCCTCACACCCCGGGCGATGGTGCTGGATTGGTGCCCGGCCCTCACACCCCGGGTCATGGTTCTGAAGGGGTGCCCGGCCCTCACACCCCGATTCTGCAGCACAATGGGGGTGCCAGCCTCACACCCCGTTCCTTACACTGAAAGGGTGCCCGGCCCTCACACCCGATTCGTGACACTGAAGGGTGCCCAGCCCTCACCCCGGGTCCTCAGCACTGAAGGGTGCCCAGCCCTCACACACCCCAGGTCAGGGTTGTGGAGGGTGCCCGGCCCTCACACCCCGGGTCAAGTCACTGAAAGGGTGCCCGGCCCTCACACCCCGGGACATGTCACTGAAGGGGTGCCCAGCTCTCACACTCCGGGTCATGATACTGAAGGGGTGCCTGGCCCTCACACCCCGGGTGATGGTGCTGAAGGAGTGCCCGGCCCTTACACCCCGGGTCATGTGAAAGGGTGCCCTGCCCTCACACCCCGGTTCATAACACTGTAGGGGTGCCCTGCCCCCACACCCCGTTTCATGTCACTGAAGGAGTGCCCGGCCCTAAAACCCCGGTTCATGTCACTTATGGGGTGCCCGGCCCTCACACTCCGGGTCATGGTGCTGGAGGGGTGCCCGGCCCTAACACCCCGGGTCATGTGAAGGGGTGCCCGTCCCTCACACCCAGGTTCATGACACTTAAAGGGAACCCGGCCCTCTCACCCCGGGTCATGTCCCTGAAGGGGTGTCCAGCCCTAATACCCCGGGTCATGGCACTGAAGGTGAGCCCGGCTCTCACACCCCGGGTCATGGCACTGAAGGGGTGCCCGGCCCTCACACCCCGGGTCATAGTGCTGAAGGGGTGCCCGGCCCTCACACCCCGGGTCATGTCACTAAAATGGTGCCTGCAGCCCTCACACCCCGGGTCATGTCTGAAGGGGGTGTCCGGCCCTCACACCCCGGGCCATGGTGCTGGATTGGTGCCCGGCCCTCACACCACGGGTCATGGTGCTGAAGCGGTGACCAGCCCTCATACCCCGATTCATGGCACTGAAACGGTGCCCGGCCCTCACACCCCGGTTCGCAGCACTGTAGGGGTGCCCGGCCCTCACACCCCGTTTCATGGCACTGAAAGGGCGCCCGGCCCTCACACCCCGATTCGTGACACTGAAGGGGTGTCCGGCTCTCACACCCCGGGTCATGGCACTTTAGGGGTGCCCGGCCCTCACAACCCAGGGTCATGGTGCTGGAGGGGTGCCCGGCCCTCACACCCCGGGTCAGGACACTGAAAGGAAGCCCTGCCCTCACACCACGGGTCATGTCACTGAAGGGGTGCCCAGCTCTCAACACTCCGGGTCATGGCACTGAAGGGGTGTCCTGGCCCTCACACCCCGGGTCATGGTGCAGAAGGGGTGCCCGGCCCTTACACCCCGGGTCATGTGAAAGGGTGCCCGGCCCTCACACCCCGGTTCAAAACACTGTAGGGGTGCCCTGCCCCCACACCCCGTTTCATGTCACTGAAGGGGTGCCCGGCACTAAAACCCCGGTTCATGTCACTTATGGGGTGCGCGGCCCTCACACTCCGGGTCATGTCACTGAAGGTGTCCAGCCCTCACACCCGGGTCATGGCACTGAAGGGGCCAGCTCTCACACCCGGGTCATGGCACTGAAGGGGTGCCGCCCCTCACACCCCGGTTCGCAGCTCTGTAGGGGTGCCCGGCCCTCACACCCCGTTTCATGGCACTGAAAGGGCGCCCGGCCTCACCCCGATTCATTGAAGTGAAGGTGCCCGGCCCTCACACCCCGGTCCATGGCACTTTAGGGGTGCCTGGCCCTCAACCCGGGTCATGGTGCAAAGGTGCCCGGCCCTTACCCCGGGTCATGTGAGGTGCCCGGCTCCCACACCCCAGTTCATAACACTGTAGGGTGCCCTGCCCCCACCGTTCATGTCATAGGTGCCTGCCTAAAACCCCGGTTCATGTCATATGGGGTGACCGGCCCTCCTCCTGGTCATGGTACTGGAGGGTGCCCAGCCCTGACACCGGGTCATGTGATGCCCGACCCTCACACCCTGGTTCAAAGCACTGTATGGGTGCCCGGCACTCACCCCATTTCATGGCACTTAGGGTGCCGACCTCACACCCTGGTCATGGCACTGTGAGGTGCCCGGCCCTCACCCCTGGCCATGGCACTGAAGCTTTGCCCGGCCTCACACCCCTGGTCATGTACCTAAAGTGGTGCCCGGCCCTCACACCCCGATTCATGTCACCGAAAGGGTGCCCGGCCCTCCACCCCGGGTCATGTCACTGAAAGGGTGCCCGGCCCTCACACCCCGGGTCATGGCACTGAAGGGGTGCCTGGCCCTCACACCGGGTCATGGTGCTGGAGGTGCCCGGCCTTCACACCTCGGGTCATGTCACTCAAGGGTGCCTGCCCCCCCACCATGGTTCATGTCACTGAAGGGTGCAGCAGCCAACACACCCGGGTCATGGACCTAAGGGGTGCCTGCCCTCACACCCCAGGGTTATGGGGTTGAAGCGTTTCCGCCCTCACACCCCGTGTCATGGTGCTGATAGGTGCCCGGCCCTCACACCCCGATTCATGGCACTGAAAGGGTGCCGGCCCTCCACCCCGGTTCACAGCACTGTAGGGGCAGCCCTCACACCCACCCCGTGTCATGGTGTGGGTGCCCGGCCCTCACACCCGATTCATGGCACTGAAAGGGTGCCGGCCTCACCGGTTCCACCCAGCACTGTAGGGGAGCCGGCCTCACACCCCCGTTTAATGGCACTGAAAGGGTGCCCGGCCCTCACACCCCGATTCGTGACGCTGAAGGGGTGCCCGGCCCTCCACACCCCAGGTCAGGGTGCTGGAGAATTTTGGCCTTCACCCCGGGTCATGTCACTGAGGGCCTCACGCAGGGTCATGTCACTGAAGGGGTGCCCATCTCCTCCACACTCCAGGTCATGATAATGAAGGGTGCCGCGGCCTCACCCCGGGCGATGGTGCTGAAGTTGCCAGCCACTTACACCCGGGGTCATGTGAAAGGGTGCTTGGCCCTCACACACCGGTTCGCCACTGTAGGGGTGCCTGCCCCCACCCCGTTTCATGTCACTGAAGGAGTGCCCGGCCTAAAACCCGGTTCATGTCACTTATGGGGTGCCCGGCCCTCACACTCCAGGTCATGAGGTGCTGGAGGGGTGCCAGCTTGACTTACCAGGTCATGTGAAGGGGTGTCCGGCCCTCACACCCAAGTTCATGACACTGAAAGAACCAACCCTCTCACCCCGGGTCATGTCACTGAAGGGGTGTCAGCCTGCACGGGTCATGGCACTGAAGGGGGCCCGGCTCTCACACCCAGGTCATGGCACTGAAGGGGTGCCCAGCCCTCCACCCCGGGTCATAGTGCTGAGAAGAGTCCGGCCCTCACACCCAGGTTCATGACACAGGGAACCGGCCCTCTCACAGCGGGTCATGTCACTGAAGGGGTGTCGTCCCTCACCCGAGCCATGGTGCTGGATTGGTGCGGACCTCACACCACGGGTCATGGTGCTGAAGGGGTGCCAGCCCTCATACCCGATTCATGGCACTGAAGGTGCCCGGCCCTCACACCCCAGTTCTCAGCACTGTAGGAGTGCCCAGCCCTCACACCCCCGTTGCGTGGCACTGAAGGGCGCCCGGCCCTCACCCGATTCTTGACACTGAAGGGGTGCAGCCCCTCCACACCGGGTGCATGGCACTTCACGGGTGCGGCCCTCACACGGGTCATGGTGCTGGAAGTGCCCGGCCTGCAGGTCATGACACTGAAAGGGTGCCCTGCCCTCACGGGTCATGTCACTGAAGGGGTACCAGCCCTCCGCTTACTCGGGTCTCACTTAGCACTGAAGGTGCACCGGCCTCTGGTCACTCATGGTGCAGAAGGGTGCAGCCGCCTCACCCGGGTCATGTGAAAGAGGTGCCAGCCCTCACCCGGTTCATAACACTGTAGGGAACACCCTACCCGTTTCATGTCACTTAAGGGGTGCCGGGCCCAAAACCCCGGTTCATGTCACTTATGGGGTGACCGGCCCTCACACACTACGGGTCATGGTGCTGGAGGGGTGCAGCCCTGACACCCGGGGTCATGTGAACGGTGCCCGGCCCTCACGTGGTTCAAAGCACTGTATGGGTGCCCGACACTCACACCCATTCATGGCACTTGGGGTGCCAGCCCTCACACCTGGTCATGGCACTGATGGTGCCCAGCCCTCACCCCTAGCCATGGCACTGGAAGCAGCCCTCCACACAAGTGTGCCCTAAAGAAATTGGTGCCAGCCCTCACACCCCGATTCATGTCACTGAAGGGTGCCCGGACATCCCGCACCCGATTCATGGCACTGAACGGGTGCCGGGTACTCCACACACCCTTGGTCATGTCACTGAAGGGGGTGCCCAGCCCTCCACCCAGGTCATGGCACTGAAGGGCAGCCCTCACACCCCGGGTCGCGTGCTGAAGGGGTGCACGCAGCCTCACCAGTGTCATGTCACTAAAGGGTGCCCAGCCTCACACCCCGGTCATGTCACTGAAGTGGTGCCAGCACCTCACACCCCGGAGTCATAGCACTGATGGTGCCCAGCCCTCACACCCCAGTTAGCAGCACTGTAGGGGTGCCGGCCCTCACACCCTGTTCACGGCACTGAAAGGGTGCCCGGCCTTCACCCCGATTCATGACACTGAAGGGTGCCGGCCCTCACACCCGGTCATCGCACTAAAGGGGTGCCCGGCCCTCACACCCCAGCGGGTCATGGTGCTGGAGGTACGGCCGTCACACCCGGGTCATGTCACTGAAAGGGTGCCCAGCTCTCACCCCGGGTTATGGCACTGAAGGTGCCTGGCCCCTCCATACCCGGGTCATGGTGTAGGCGGTGCCCGGCCCTCACACCCTGGGTCATGCTGCAGTGGGGTGCAGGCCCTCACACCCAGGTCATGTCACTGAAGGGTGCCCGGCCGTCACACCCGGTCATGTCACTGAAGGGGTGTCAGCCCACTCACACCAGGCCATGGTGCTGGATTGGTGCCGGCCCTCACACACCAGGTCATGGTGCTGAAGGGTGCCCGGCCCTCACACCCCGATTCATGGCACATAAAAGGGTGCCCAGCCTCCACCCCGGTTTGCAGCACTGAAGGGGTGCCGGTCCTCACCAGGTCATGGTGCTGGAGGGGTGCCCTGACCCCCACACCCCGTTTCATGTCACTGAAGGGGTGCCCGGCCCTAAAACCCCAGTTCATGTCTCTTATGGGGTACCGGCTCTTACACTCGGGTCATGGGCCTGGAGGGTGCCCAGCCCTGACTTACCCCGGATCATGTGAAGGGGGTGCCCGGCCCTCACACACCCAGGTTCATGACTTTGAAAGGGTGCAGCCTCACCCAGGTCATGTCACTGAAGGGGTGCCAGCCTACCCCGGAGTCATGGCTCTGAGGGTGCCCGGCCCTCATACCCAGAACGCTGGTGAGTAAGGAGTGCCCGGCCCTCACACCCCGGTCATGTATCACCTAACGGGGTGCGGCCTCACACCCCGGGAAATGTCACTGAAGGGGTTCCCGGCCTCCGCGGGTTATGGCACTGATGAGGGTGCCAGCCCTCACCCCTGGCCATGGCACTGAAGGTTTGCCCGGCCCTCCACACCCCTGGTCATGCCTAAATTGCTGCCCGGCCCTCGCACCCCAGGCCATGGTGCTGGAGGTGTAGGCCCCTGAACACACCGGGTCATGACACTGAAGGGGTGCCCGGCCCCTCCCACACCCGGGTCATGGCACTGAATGGGTGCCCAGCCCTCACACGGGTCATGGTGCTGGAGGGTGCCCCCCTCACACCCAGGTCATGTCACTGGCCCAGCCCTCACACCCAGGTTCATGACACTGAAAGGTTCAGCCCTCACCCCGGGTCATGCGCCAAAGAGTGCCCAGCTCTCTCACACACCCGGGTCATGGCCTTGAAGGGGCAGCCCTCACACCCCGGGTGTGCTGAATGGGTGCAGCCCTCACCCCAGGTCATGGTGCTGAAGGGTTGCCGGCCCCTCACACCCCAGGTCATGTCACTAAGGTGCCCGTCGCTCACACCCAGGTCATGTCACTGAAGGGGTGCCCGGCCTCACGGGTCATGGCACTGATGGGGTGCCAGCCCTCCACCCTGGCCATGGCACTGAAGGTTGCCCGGCCCTGCACCCCTGGTCATGCCTCGTGGTGCTCGGCCTCACACCCTGATTCATGGCCTGAAGGGGGTGCCCGGCCCTCCACCCCAGTGCATGGTGCTAAAGGGGTGCCGTTCCTCCCACAACCAGGTCATGTCACTGAAAGGGTGCAGGCCCTCGCTACTCCGGATCATGTCACTGAAGGGTGCCCAGCTCTCTCACACTCCAGGTCATGGCACTGAAGGGTGCCTGGCCCTCACACCGGGGGTCATGGTGCTGAAGGGGTACCCGGCCTTACACCCAGGGTCATGTGAAGGGGTGCCCGGCCTCACACCCCGTTCCTAACACTGTGGGGGTGCGTGGCCCTCACACCACGGGTCATGGTGCTGGAGGGGTGCCACAGCCTCACACACACCCATGTCATGTCACTGAAAGGGTGCCCAGCCTCACACCTGGGTCATGTCACTGAAGGTGCCCACGGCCCTCACACCCCTGGTTGCATGGCACAGAAGGGGTGCCTGGCCCTCTCACACCCCGAGTCGCTGTGCTGAAGGGGTGCCCGGCCTTCACACCCCGGGTCCTGTCACTGAAGGGGTGTCCGGCCCTCCACCCCCGATAATGTCACTGAAGGGGTGCCCGGCCCCTCACACCCAGGTCAAGGCACTGATGAGGTGCCCAGCTCTCACACACCCTAGCCAAGGCACTGAAGGTTTGCCAGCCCTCCCACCCCTGGTCATGTACCTAAAGTGGTGCCCGGCCCTCACACCTGATTCATGGCACTGGGTACCCGGCCACATACAACCCTGGCCATGGTGCTGGACGGGTGTCAGGCTTCAGCGCCCCGGGTCATGACACTGAAGGGTGCCCGGCTCACCGGGCCATGGTGCTGGAGGGGTGTCAAGCCCCTGTTTACACCTGGGTCATGACACTGAAGGGGTGCCCGGCCCTCACACCCCAGACCATGGTGCTAAAGGTGCCCGTTCCTCACACCCGGGTCATGTCACTGAAGGGGTGCTCAGCCCTCCTGCTCGGGTCATGTCACTGAAGGGGTGCCCAGCTCACCACTCGGGTCATGGCACTGAAGGGTGCCTGGCCCTCACAACCCGGGATCATGTGTGGTGCTGAGCCGGGTGCCGGCCCTTACACGGGTCATGTGAATTGGTGCCCAGCCTACACCAGGTTATGACACTGTGAAGGGTGCAGCCCTCACCCCGGGTCATGTCACAGAAGGGGTGCCCGGCCTTCACGGGTCCTTGGCACTGAAAGGCCCAGCCTCACACCTGATTCCTGCTTTCGAAGGGTGCCAGCCCTCACCCAGGTCGCGGTGCTGAAGGGGTGCCCGGCCCTCTTGGTCATGTCACTGATGGGATGCCGGGCCCCTCACTTCCCGATTCATGGCACTGGAAGGGATGCCCAGCCCTCACACCTCCTGGTCAATGTACCTAAAGTGGTAAAGGCCATCACACCCCGTTTCATAGCACTGGAGGCTGCCCCAGCCCACCTCACACCTAAGCCATGAATTGCTGGAGGGTGTGGCCCCTAAACACACCTGGGTCATGACACTGAAGAAGTGCCCGGCCCTCACACACCCTAGACCATAGTGCTAAAGGGTGCCCGTTCCTCACACCAAGGGTCATGTCACTGAAAGGGTGCCCAGCCCTCATACTCAGGTCGTAATGTCACTGAAGGGTGCCCGGCCCTCACACTCCGGGTCATGGCGCTGAAGGTGACTGGCCCTCACACCCCGAGTCCAGGGGTGCTGGAGGGGGTGCCGCCCGGCCCTGTTTTACCCCGGGTCATGTGGTGGTGCCGAAGCCTCACACCCAGGTTCATGACACTGAAAGGGTGCCAGCCCTCACACGGGTCTCATGTCACAGAGGGGTGCCCTGCCCCTCACACTCCGGGCCATGGCACTGAAGGGAGCCAGCCCTCACACACCGGATCATGGCACTGAAAGGGTGCCAGCCCTCCACACCCAGGTCATGTCACTAAATGGGTGCGGACCTCACACCCCGGGTCATGTCGCAGAGTGCCCAGCCCTCACACCCCGGGTCATGGTACTGTGAGTGCCGGCCCTCACCTGTCATGTACCTAAAGTGGTGCAGCCCTCACACCCCGATATATGGCACTGAAAGGGGGCCGGCCCTCACACCCCGGGACATGGTGCTAGAGGTGTCAGGCCCTGACACACCAGGTCATGTCAATAAAGGGTGCCCGGCCCTCACACCCCGGGTCATGTCACTGAAGGGGTGTCCGGCCCTCACACCCCCGATAATGTCACTGAAGGGGTGCCCGGCCCTCACACCCCAGGTCAAGGCACTGATGAGGTGCCCGGCTCTCACACCCCTAGCCATGGCACTGAAGGTTTGGCCGCCCCTTCACCCCTGGTCATGTACCTAAAGTGGTGCCCGGCCCTCACACCCCGATTCATGGCACTGAAAGGGTGCCCGGGCCGCAGAACCCTGGCCATGGTGCTGGAGGGGTGTCAGGCCCTGACACACCTGGGTCATGACACTGAAGGGGTGCCCGGCCCTCACACCCCCAGGCCATGGTGCTGGAGGGGTGCCCGCCCCTCATACCCCGGGTCATGGCACTTATGAGGTGCCCGGCCCTCACACCCCTGGCCAAGGCACTGAAGGTTTGCCCGGCCCTCACACCCCTGGTCATGTACCTAAAGTGGTGCCCGGCCATCACACCCCGTTTCATAGCACTGGAAGGCTGCCCAGCCCTCACACCCTAGGCCATGGTGCTGGAGGGGTGCCCTGCCCTCACACTCCGGGTCATGTCACTGAAAGGGGGCCCGGCCCTCACACTCCGGGTCATGGCACTGAAGGGGTGCCTGGCCCTCACACCCCGGGTCAGGGTGCTTTAGGGGTGCCCGGCCCTGACACCCCGGGTCATGTGAAAATGGTGCCCGGCTCTCACACCCAGGTTCATGACACTGAAAGGGTACCCGGCCCTCACACCCCGGGTCATGTCACAGAAGGGGTGCCCGGCCCTCACACTCCGGGCCATGGCACTGGAGAATGCAGCCCTCACACCCCAGATCATGGCACTGAAGGGTGCCCAGCCCTCCACCCGGGTCATGTCACTAAAAGGTGCGGACACACACCCAGGTCATGTCACTGAAGGGGGTGCCCGCCCTCACACCCGGGTCATGGTACTGATAAGTGCCAGCCTCACACCTTGTCATGTACCTAAGTGGTGCCCAGCCTCACACCCCGGTTATATGGCACAGAGGGGGCCCGGCCCTGACACCCCGGGACATGGTGCTGGAGGGGTAAAGGCCCTATTGGCTACAGGTCATGTCAATAAAGGTGCCCGGCCCTCCTGGCCCAGGTCATGGCATTGAAGGGGGGCCCGGCCCTCACACCCCGGGACATGGTGCTGGAGGGGTGTTAGGCCCTGACACATCCGGGTCATGTCACTAAAGGGGTGCCCGGCCCCCACACCCCGGGTCATGGCACTGAAGGGGTGCCCGGCCCCCACACCCCTAGTCATGGCACTGAAGGGGTGCCTGGCCCTCACACCCCGGGTCGTGGTGCTGAAGGGGTGCCAGGCCCTCACACCCCGGGTCATGTCACTAAAGGGGTGCCCGGCCCTCACACCCCGGGTCATGTCACTGAAGGGGTGCCCGGCCCTCACACCCCGGGTCATGGCACTAATGAGGTGCCCGGCCCTCACACCCCTGGCCATGGCACTGAAGGTTTGCCCGGCCCTCACACCCCTGGTCATGTACCTAAAGTGGTGCCCGGCCCTCAGACCCCGTTTCATGGCACTGGAAGGGTGCCCGGCCCTCATACCCCGGGCCATGGTGCTGGAGGGGTGTCAGGCCCTGACACACCCGGGTCATGGTGCTGGAGGGTGCCAGCCTCCTGGCCAGGTCATAGCTGATGGGGTGCCTGGCCCTCCCCTCCGGGTCTCATGGTGCTGGGAGGGTGCCCGGCCCTGACACCCCGGGTCATGGTGCTGGAGGGTGCCCGGCCCGTACCCAGATCATGTGAAGGGGCGCCCAGCCTTCACACTCCGGGTAATGGCACTGAAGGGGCCCGGCCCTCCACACCCCTAGTCATGTCACTGGAAGTGGTACCCAGCTCTCTCACCTCCGGTCATGGCACTGGGGGTCCCTGGCCTCACACCCCAGGTCACGGTGTTGAAGGGGTGCCCGGCCTTACACCCCGGATCATGTGAGGGTGCCCGGCCCTCACACCCCAGTTCGCAACACTGTAAGGTGTTCTGCCCCCACCCCGTTTTATGACACTGAAGGTGCCCGGCCCCTATTTTCCCGGTTCATGTCACTTATGGGGTACCCAGCCCTCACCCCGGGTCATGGTGATGGAGGGTGCCCAGCCCTGACTTTTACCCGGGTCATGTGAAGGTGTGCCAGCCCTCACACCCTGGTTCAAAGCACTGTATGGGTGCCAGCCTCACACGCAGGTTCATGACACTGAAAGGGTGCCCAGCCCTCACACAACAGGTCATGTCACTGAAGGGTGCCCGGCCTTCCACCCCTGGTCATGGCACTGAAGGGAGCCCGGACCTCCACCCCGGTTCATGGCACTGAAGGGGTGCCAGCCCCTCCCCACCCGGGTCATGGTGCTGAAGGGTGCCGGCCTCACACCCGGGTCATGTCACTGATGGGATGCTGGGCCCTCACCCCGATTCATGGCACTGAAGGGTGCCCAGCCCTCACACTCGGGCCATGGTGTGCTGGAGGGTGTCAGGCCCAGAAACTACCAGGTCATGACACTGAAAGGTGCCCTGCCCTCACACCCCAGGCCATGGTGCTGGAGGTGCCAGCCCTCCACACCCTGGTCATTAGGGTGTGTCATAGGAGGAAGATCAGCTAAAACTAATGGCCCATCACTTTTGAAAGGTAGATTTTTAGTGTATATAAACATAAAATAATTTCAGTTTTAATATTTTGCAACCTTTTGCTAAAATTAAGAATTTTAGTGTGAAATTTATCGAATATCTAACATTACAGCAACTGCATTAGTGCATTACAATTAAATAGTGAACATTGCTTTCTGGCTTCATTCTTTAACAACCCAACTAATAATATTTTATTCTGTTTCAGATTCTGATGCATTTATAAGTTGATAATATTTGCGATGAAAACAGCATTGTCCGGAACGAGGAACCAAAAAATCCAGCCATCTCAGTCACTATCTTGGGTCTGGGAAGGCTCCTGAAGTCAGGTTGCCTACATTGAGAGATGCTTTTAGATACGGTGTTTTAATCAGGCAAATCAGTGAAAAGAACCAAAAAGAACTTACACAAACAAAAGACATTGCCAGTGATATGACCAAAGCTGTCTTGGCATAGTACCTCTGGCTAACGCTCAGTTCAAGCCTCCAGTTATAACAAGTCAGAAGAAGATTAATTGTGAGAGACTGCTAGCCAGTTGGGAAAAGGCAAAGAGATATCTCTCTTGCAGTTAAGGACATAGCTTTGCCAAGCAACTGGACCAGTTGACTGACATAATTACTTGCAAGTGCCCAATTGTTCTCTGTCCTGAGTTTGGATGCGATCGTGACTGTAAATCCAGGGCCCACATCTCCTGTATTTGCAGAACTGAAGATTCCTGTGATCGAACTGGCATTTGTCAAAACACAGAGAAGACTGGCAGTATAGGAGACTCTCATGATTTCTAGCCAAGATATTCCGGAGTCCAAGAGACAGGTGGCTGTCACAGAGACAGAAGGAGAAGAGTTGCCGGGAAAAGAGAGGCTTGAGAAGGCCCAGGGTGAGGTAAAGGCCGATGATTGGAGTCAAGCTGATTCAAAAGTTTAATGGCTTCCCATGGCTGATCCGAGTTCTGACCAGGAGTGACTTTGTCCCTAACCCAAGAAAATAATGATCCCAAACCTTCCAGGCATAAGATTCGAAATAGGAAAGATATCCCGAGCATTGCTCTGGCCAGCATGCGACACCACACTGGTCTCAGAGAAACTGCAGAGATAGCAACAGCTGCCTGGACTGACGGTGGTTGACAACACCTGATGATGTTCACCTGGTGATAGATCATAACTCTAAAGTAAGAGAGCTCAGGAGAAACTTGTCAGTAACCTAGAAGAGGAGTTTGATAAAGGGGATAAGAAAATGGAATCAATTGTTTGTTCTTTGGTGGGAGAAGGGAGGATGACGCACTAAAGTGTTCATGAAAGTTGGAGATTCTGACAAGTTGTTCCTGCCATGGTGAAGGAGGAACACTACTCCTGCTGCAGTGAACCAGGAGGTATTTGTGGCATTTCACCGAGAAAGATGACATCAGGAAACCAGCTGTATGGTGGCAGATAACATTGTGAACTGGCTCCAGAAAGGAACATAGACAGACCCTGCAGGCCATTGAAGGGGACAGCACCAACACCCAATTTTGGGGTGGCAAGGGGGTCATACAGTGGATAGAGCCGGAAGATTGGGAGGAATCTGGTCTGGATTGTTTGTGACCTCCACACCAACGAGTTGCCACTCACACATCTCATCAGGAGCTGGATGGCAAGACTCTTTCAAACAACAGATGGTCTGGTCCTCTTGGCGAGATGCTGGACTCTGCCACTGAGTTAGAAATAAATCCGAGCTTTGAAAAAATCACAGTTGGCCCTCCACTCGTTGAGCTTGCACATACTGTCATTGACGACCTGAGTACTGACCAGTACTATGGCTTTATGATTTGCAGTGCCATCAAGAGCTGGGGTCATGTCTGATGAGCTTGCTTACCTGCAGATAGATTCAGTCTCACATTCTAGGTGGCTCACAGCGGCTCTCAGGTTCTGCAGAATTTAGATTGCATCAGCATAAACTGAAAGGGAACCAGCTTCACAACCCTGAGACTTATTGTCCAATTCATCATGCAGTGTCTACTTGCCAAATTGGTTCAACACCAAAGGTCGAGTCATCGTTCTCCGAAGTTCCAGGCATGTTCTCTTCAACAGGCTCCTGAGGTAATAGGAAAGGTTATTCAGATTAATGGAGCAGGCTGTGAGGAGATCTTCCTGGTATGCTCATCAGGGCAGTTCTGCAGACAATGCAGTAAGGATGAGGAGGGAGAAGAGTGGCGGTAAAAGATCTTGGATATAGAGACTTATAGAGGATCTGGGCATGACAGATCAGTTGGTGGCGATTCCTTCAGGGTCAGGAAGACTCCTGAAGTCAATCTAGGTGCCAAGACCCTCACTGATCTCATAGATCTGGATAACATCAGGCTGGCAGTGAGCCCCCCCTCTTACCTGCAGCCTCACCAATGTTCAAGTCAGGCTTTCCTGGACAGCCCCATGCATGTCCTGCACGGCTGCTTACACCCAGAGTATAGAGCGTTGTGTGTACAGCAAGTGGCAGGCCAGCAGTCCGATGTACAGCCAGGAGAGAGGGAGGAGGGGCTACATCCGAGCTCAGCAGGAGGTGATGAGTGAAACAAGCAAAAGACATATTTCTCTATGATTGTGCAGCAACACCCGGGTCGTAGTAGTAAAACCGGTTTTGTATTTGATGATTTTGTTTCCTAAAGGAATATTAAATTTAATAAATGTGTCAAGATCATTCGTTTCACTATTCTGGATCATTTTTTCATCTAATAAATTAACCTGATACATTTACTTTTACTTTAAATAAGCTGTTGGTGGTGTTGTGGTAAAAGGGTGGGAATACTGGATTTTCATAAGATTTCAAGTTAAAATTTACCTAGCAAAAATAAAACTTTTCAAATCTGAAGATATCACATGATTCTGCACATAGAACTACATCATTAATACCATGGGCCGATTTTCAAACTCCAAAAAAATTCGCCTAAAGGGTTGCCAGCCCTCACACCCCCGATTCATAGCGCACAGAAAGTGCCCGGCCCTCACACCCCGGGCCATGATGCTGGATTGGTGCGGGCCCTCGTAATACCAGGTCGTGGAGCTGAAGGGTGCCCGGACATCACATCGATTCATGGCACTGAGCGGGTGCCTGCTCCTCACACTTGGTCATGTCACTGAAGGGGTGCCCAGCCCTCACACCCAGGGTCATGGCACTGAAGAACCCAGCCCTGCACCCCGGGTCATGGCACTAAGGGTGCCCGGCCCCTCACGCCCCGGGTCATGGTGCTGGAGGGTGCCCGGCCCTCCACACCCGGGTCATGTCACTGAAGGGGGTGCTCAGCTCTCACCTCCGGGTCATAGCACTGAAGGGGGTGCCACAGCCATCACACCCAGTCATGGTGGCAGGCCCGGTGCCCGGCCTTTTCCCTTTTCCCTGGAGTCATGGTGCTGATGGGGTGCGGCCATAGGCGGGTCATGTCGCTGAAAGGGTGCCCGGCCCTCACACACCCCTGGTCATCACTGAAGGGGTGCCCAGCTCTCACCTCCGGGTCCTTAGCACTGAAGAGTGCCTGGCCCTCCACCCAGGTCATGTGGTGCTGAAGCGGTGCCGGCCACACTTCCCTGGGTCATGGTGCTTTGATGGGGTGCCGGCCTCAAACCCGGGTCATGTCACTGAAGGGGTGCGCGGCCGTCACACCCCGGGTCATGTCACTGAAGGGGGTGTCGGCCCTCCACACCGGGCCATGGTGCTGGATTGGTGCGGCCCTCATACCCGGGTCATGGTGCGAAGGGTGCCGAGCCCTCACACCCTGATTCATGGCACTGAAGGGTGCCCGGCCCTCACCCCGGTTAGCAGCACCAGCAAAGTGCCAGCCTCACACCACGTTTCATAGCACAGAAAAGGTGCCGGCCTCCACCCGGGTCATGGTGCTGGAGGGGTGCCAGCCCTCACACCCGGGTCATGTCACTAAATGGGTGCCCAGCTCTCCTGCTCCAGGTCATGGCACTGATGAGGTGCGGGCCCTCACACCCGGGTCATGGTGATGTAGGGGTGCCGGCCCTACAGGTCTGTGAAGGGTGCCCGGCCCTCTCACTCCCCAGTTCATAACACTGTAGGGGTGCCCTGCCCCCCACACCCCGTTTCATATCACTGAAGAGGTCTTTTGGCCCTAAAACCCCGGTTCATGTCACTTAAGGAGGCCGGCCCTCACACTCTGAGTCATGGTGCTGGAGGTGCCCAGCCCTGATGCCCAGGTCATGTGAAGGGGCCCGACCCTCAAACCCTGGTTCAAAGCACTGTATGGGTGCCCGGCACTCACACCCGTTTCATGGCGCCCAAGGGGTGCAGGCCATCCGCCCAGGTTCATGACTCTGAAAGGGTGCAGGCCTCACGGTCATGTCACTGAAAGGGTACCCCGGCCCTCACCTCGGGTCATGTCACTGAAAAGGGTACCCGGCCACACCCGGATCATGGCTCTGTGAAGAGGTGCCCAGCCCCCACACCCCGGAGTCATAGTGCTGAAGGGGTGCCAGCCCTCACACCCGAATCATGTCACTAAAGGGGTGCCAGCCCTCACACCCAGGTCATGTCACTGAAAGGGGTGCCAGCCCTCCCACACCAGGGTTATTTCACTGATGAGGTGCTGGCCTCCACCTAGCCATAGCACTGAAGGTTTGCCCACGGCCCTCCACACCCCTGGTCATGTACCTAAATTGGTGCCCGGCTCTACCACGATTCAGGGCACTGGAAGGGTGCCCAGCCCTCACCCAGGGTCATGGCGCGCCAAGGGAACCCGGCCCACTGCAAGCTGGTCATGGCACTGGACCCGGCCCTCACACCCCCGGTCATTGTGCTGGAAGGGGTGCCCGGCCTCACACCCCGGGTCATGGCACTGATGAGGTGCCGCCCCTCACACCCTGGCCATGGCACTGAAGGTTTGCCAGGCCCTCACACCCTGGTCATGTGCCTAAATTGGTGCTCGGGCCTCACACCTGATTCATGGCACTGAAAGGGTGCCCGGCCCTCACACCCCGGGCCATGGTTCTGGAGAGGTGTCAGGCTGACACACCTGGAGTCATGACACCCCTGAAGGGGTGCCCGGCCCTCACACCCCAAGCCATGGTGCTGGAGGGTGCCGTTCCTCACACCACAGGTCATGTCACTGAAAGGTGCCCGGCCTCATACTCGGGTCATGTCACTGAAGAGGTGCAAGCTCTCCTCCGGGTCATGGCACTGAAGGGGTGCTGGCCCTCACAACCGGGGTGCTGAAGGGTTGCCCGGCCCTTACACCCGGGTCATGTGAAGGGGTGCAGCCCTCCACCTCCGGTTTGTAACGCCTGTAGGGGTGCCATGCCCCCACACCCGTCCCATAATGGCACTGGAAAGGGGGTGCCCGACCCTAACACCCAGTTCATGTATCATTTACCCTGCACTGGAGGTGCCCACCCCAACACCCAGGTTCATGTCATTTATGGTGCCTGGCTCACACCCCTGGTCTGTCCAGTGGTGCCCGGCTCACACCGGGTCATGAAGGGTGCCCGGCCTCACACCTGGTCAGCACTGTATGCCGAACTCACACCCTGTTTTATGTCACTTAAAGGGTGCCCGGCCTCACACCCAGGTTCATGACACTGAGGTGCCCGCCCTCACACCCGGGTCATGTCACTGAAGGGAGCCCGCCCTCACACCCTGGGTCATGTCACTAAGGTGCCCAGCTCACACCTGGGTCATGGCACTGAAGAGGTGCCACCTCACACCCGGGTCAGTGCTGTAGGTGCCTGCCCTCACACCCCGGGTCATGTGAAAGGGTGCCCGGCCCTCACCCCGCTCATAACACTGTAGGGGTGCCCTGCCCACACCCCGCTTCATATCACTGAAGAGGTGCCCGCCCCTAAAACCCCGGTTCATGTCACTTATGGGGTGCCTGGCCCTCACACTCCGGTCATGGTGCTGGGGGTGCCCAGCCCTGACACCTGTCTTGTGAAGGTGCCCGACCTCACACCCTGTTCAGCACTGTATGGGTGCCTGGCTCACACCCCTGATTCAGGGCACTGGAAGGGTGCCCGGCCTCACACCCCGGGTCATGGCACTGACGGGGGAGCCTGGCCTCACACCCTGGTCATGGCAAGAATGGGTGCCCGGCCTCACACCCAGGTCATGGTGCTGAAGGGGTGCCCAGCCCTCACACCCCTGGTCATGTCCACCCCTAAGGGGTGCAGCCCTCCCATCACGTCATGTCACTGAAGGGTGCCCGGCCCTCACACCCCTGGTCATGGCACTGATAAGGTGCCCGGCCCTCACACCCCTGGCCATGGCACTGAAGGTTTGCCCGGCCCTCACACCCTTGGTCATGTACCTAAATTGGTGCTCGGGCCTCACACCCTGATTCATGGCACTGAAAGGGTGCCCAAAACTCACACCCCGGGCCATGGTGCTTGAGGGGTGTCAGGCCCTGACACACCTGGGTCATGACACTGAAGGGGTGCCCGGCCCTCACACCCCAGACCATGGTGCTGGAGGGGTGCCCGTTCCTCACACCCCGGGTCATGTCACTGAAAGGGTGCCCGGCCCTCATACTCCGCGTGATGTCACTGAAGAGGTGCCCAGCTCTCACACTCCGGGTCATGGCACTGAAGGGGTGCCTGGCCCTCACAACCGGGATCATGGTGCTGAATAGGTGCCCGGCCCTTACACCCTGGGTCATGTGAAGGGGTGCCCGGCCCTCACACCCCGGTTCGTAACACTGTAGGGGTGCCATGCCCCCACACCCCGTTTCATGGCACTGAAGGGGTGCCCGACCCTAACACCCCGGTTTATGTCTCTTATGGGGTGCCCGGCCCTCACACCCCGGGTCATGTCACTGAAGGGGTGCCCGGCCCTCACACCCCGGGTCATGTGAAGGGGTGCCCGGCTTTCACACCCTGGTTCAAAGCACTGTATGGGTGCCCGGCACTCACACCCCGTTTCATGGCACTTAAGGGGTGCCCGGCCCTCACACCCAGGTTCATGACACTGAAAGGGTGCCCGGCCCTCACACCCCTGGCCATGGCACTGAAGGTGAGCCCAGCCCTCACACCCCGGGTCTTGGTGCTGAAGGGATGCCTGTCCCTCACACCCCAGGTCAGGACACTTGAAGGGGTGCGTGGCCCTCACACCCCGGGTCATGGTGCTGGAGGGGTGCCCGGCCCTCACACACCCGGGTCATGTCACTGAAAGGGTGCCCGGCCCTCACACCCCGGGTCATGTCACTGAAGGGGTGCCCGGCCCTCCCACCCCGGGTCATGGCACAGACGGGGTGCCTGGCCCTCACACCCCGGGTCGCGGTGCTGAAGGGGTGCCCGGCCCTCACACCCTGGGTCACACCCCTGCCAAGGTTTGCCCGGCCCTCACACCCCTGGTCATGTACCTAAAGTGGTGCCCGGCCCTCACACCCCGATTCATGGCACTGATAGGGTGCCCGGCCCTCACAACCCTGGCCATGGTGCTGCAGGGGTATCAGGCCCTGACACACCCGGGTCATGACACTGAAGGGGTGCCCGGCCCTCACACCCCCAGGCCATGGAAATGGAGGGGTGCCCGGCCCTCACACCCCTGGTCATGGCACTGATAAGGTGCCCGGCCCTCACACCCCTGGCCATGGCAATGAAGGTTTGCCCGGCCCTCACACCCCTGGTCATGTACCTAAAGTCGTGCCCGGCCATCACACCCCGTTTCATAGCACTGGAAGGGTGCCCGGCCCTCACACCCTAGGCCTTGGTGCTGGAGGGGTGCCCTGCCCTCACACCCCGGGTCATGTCACTGAAAGGGTGCCCGGCCCTCACACTTTGGGTCATGGCACTGAAGGGGTGCCTGGCCATCACACCTCAGGTCATGGTGCTTGAGGGGTGCCCGGCCCTGATACCCCGGGTCATGTCACTGAAAGGGCCTCACACCGGGTCTGGAAGGCTGGCTCACACCCAGGGGTCAGGTGCTGGAGGGTCCTGACACCCGGGTCATGTGGGCTCACACCCAGGTTCATGACTGAAAGGGTACCCGCCCTCACACCGGGTCATGTCACAGAAGGTGCCTGCCTCCACCGGCAGGCGAGGGAGCCGGCCTCACACCCGGTCATGGCAAGGTGCCTCCTCACACCCAGGCTGTCACTAAAGGTGCCTGACCTCACACCCCGGGTCATGTCACTGATGTCCGGCCTCACATCCCGGGCATGGCACTGATGAGGTGCCCAGCCTCACACCCTAGGCCTGGTGCTGGAGGTGCCCTGCCCTCACACCCTGGTCATGTCACTGAGGCCCGCCCTCACACTGGGTCATGGCACTGAAGGGGTGCCTGGCCATCACACACCGTCAGGTGGGTGCCCGGCCCTGATACCCTGGGTCATTTCACTGAAAGGGTGCCGCCCTCACACCGGGTCTTGGCACTGAAGGGGTGCCTGCCCTCACACCCAGGGGTCAGGGTGCTGAGGGTGCCAGGCCCTGACACCCCGGGTCATGTAAGGGGTGCCTGGCCCTGACACCCCGGGTCATGTGAAGGGGTGCCCGGCCCTCACACCCAGGTTCATGACACTGAAAGGGTACCTGGCCCTCACACCCCGGGTCATGTCACAGAAGGGGTGCCCGGCCCTCACACTCCGGGCCATGGCACTGAAACGGGAGCCCGGCCCTCACACCCCGGATCATGGCACTGAAGGGGTGCCCGTCCCTCACACCCCGGGGCATGTCACTAAAGGGGTGCCCGGACCTCACACCCCGGGTCATGGCACTGAAGGGGAGCCCGGCCTCACATCGGGTCTGGCACTGATGAGGTGCCTTCCTCACCCCTGAGGCACGCCAGCACTGAGGTTTGCCGGGCCCTCACACTCCGGGTCTTGGCACTGAAGGGGTGCCTGGCCCTCACACCCCGATTCATGGCATTGAAGGGGGGCCCGGCCCTCACACCCCGGGACATGGTGCTGGAGGGGTGTTAGGCCCTGACACATCCGGGTCATGTCACTAAAGGGGTGCCCGGCCCCCACACCCCGGGTCATGGCACTGAAGGGGTGCCCGGCCCCCACACCCCTAGTCATGGCACTGAAGGGGTGCCTGGCCCTCACACCCCGGGTCGTGGTGCTGAAGGGGTGCCAGGCCCTCACACCCCGGGTCATGTCACTAAAGGGGTGCCCGGCCCTCACACCCCGGGTCATGTCACTGAAGGGGTGCCCGGCCCTCACACCCCGGGTCATGGCACTAATGAGGTGCCCGGCCCTCACACCCCTGGCCATGGCACTGAAGGTTTGCCCGGCCCTCACACCCCTGGTCATGTACCTAAAGTGGTGCCCGGCCCTCAGACCCCGTTTCATGGCACTGGAAGGGTGCCCGGCCCTCATACCCCGGGCCATGGTGCTGGAGGGGTGTCAGGCCCTGACACACCCGGGTCATGACACTGAAGGGGTGCACGGCCCTCACACCCCAGGCCATGGTGCTGGAGGGGTGCCCGGCCCTCACACCCCGGGTTATGTCACTTAAAGGGTGCCGGCCCTCACACCCTGAGTCATGTCACTGAAGGGGTGCCCAGCTCTCACACTCCGGTCATGGCACTGAAGGGGTGCCTGGCCCTCACACCCCGGGTCATGGTGTTGAAGGGGTGCCCGGCCTGTACACCCCGAGTCATGTGAAGGGGTGCCCGGCCCTCACACCCCGGTTCATAACACTGTAGGGGTGCTCTGCCCCCACACCCCGTTTTATGACACTGAAGGGGTGCCCGGCCCTAACACCCCGGTTCATTTCAATTATGGGGTGCCCAGCCCTGACACCCCGGTTCATGGCACTGAAGGGGTGCCCGGCCCTCACACTCAGGGTCATGGTGCTGGAGGGGTGCACGGCCTTCACACCCCGTTTCATGGCACTGAAAGGGTGTCGGGCCCTCAGACCCCGGTTCATGGCACTGAAGGGGTGCCCGGCCCTCACACCCCGGTTCAAGGCACTGAAGGGGTGCCCGGCCCTCACACTCTGGGTTATGGTGCTGGAGGGGTGCCCGGCCCTCACACCCAGGGTCATGGCACTGAAAGGGTATCCGGCCCACACACCCGGGATCATGTCATTGAAGGGGTTCCCGGCCCTCACACCCCGGGTCATGGCACTGAAGCGGTGCCCGGCCGTCACACCCTTGGCCATGGCACTGAAGGTGTGCCCGGCCCTCACCCCTGGTCATAGACCTAAACGGGTGCCAGCCCTCACACCCGGTCGCACTGAAGGGTGCCCGGCCCTCAAACCCCGGTTCATGGCACTAAAGGGGTGCGGCCTCACTCCGGGTCATGGTGCTGGAGGGGTGCCCGGCCTCACCCAAGGTCATGTCACTGAAGGGTGTCGGCCCTCACATCCCGGGTCATAGCACTGATGGGGTGCCCAGCCCTCACACCCTAGGCCTTGGTGCTGGAGGGTGCCTGCCCTCACGGGTCATGTCACTGAAAGGGTGCCGGCCCCTCACACTCCGGGTCATGGCACTGAGGGGTGCCTGGCCATCACACCGGGTCAGGGCTGGAGGGTGCGGCCCTGATACCCCGGGTCATTCACTGAAAGGGTGCCCGCCCTCACACTCCGGGTCTTGGCACTGAAGGGGTGCCTGGCCCTCACAGGGGTCAGGTGCTGGAGGTGCCAGGCCTGACACCCCGGGTCATGTGAAGTGCCAGCCTGACACGCAGGTCATGTGAAGGGGTTGCCCGTCCCTCACAGGTTCATGACACTGAAAGGGTACCCGGCCCTCACACCCCGGGTCATGTCACAGAAGGGGTGCCGGCCCTCACACTCCGGGCCATGGCACTGAAACAGGAGCCAGCACCGGATCATGGCACTGTAGGGGCCCGTCCCTCACACCCGGGGCATGTCACTAAAGGGTGCCCGGACCTCACACGGGTCATGTCACTGAAGGGTGCCGGGCCCTCATCCCGGGTCATGGCACTGATGAGGTGCCCAGCCCTCCACCCCTGGGCATAGCATTGAAGGTTTGCCCGGCCCTCACACCCCTGGTCATGTACCTAAAGTGGTGCGCCCTCACACCCCGATTCATGGCATTGGGGGCGGCCTCACCCGGGACATGGTGCTGGAGGGGTGTCAGGCCCTGTTTATCAGGTCCATGTCACTAAAGGGTGCCACCCCGGTCATGGCACTGAGGGTGCCTGCCCTCACACCCCTAGTCATGGCACTGAAGGTGCCTGGCCCTCACACCCGGGTCATGGTGCTGAGGTGCCAGGCCCTCACCCCGGGTCATGTCACTAAAGGGTGCCAGCCCTCACACCCCGGTCATGTCACTGAAGGGGTGCCCGGCCCTCAGTGCTGTGAGTGCCAGCCTCACACCTAGCCATGGCACTGAAGGTTTGCCCGGCCCTCACCTGGTCATGTACCTAAGTGGTGCCCGGCCTCAGACCCCGTTTCATGGCACTGGATGGGTGCCCGGCCCTCATACCCGGGCCATGGTGCTGGAGGGTGTCAGGCCTGACACACCCAGGTCATGACACTGAAGGGTGCACGGCCCCTCACCCCAGGCCATGGTGCTGGAGGGTGCCCAGCCCTCACACCCGGGTTATGTCACTGAAAGGTGCCAGCCCTCACACCCCGAGTCATGTCACTGAAGGGGTGCCCAGCTCTCACCTCCGGTCATGGCCTGAAGGGGTGCCTGGCCCTCACCCCAGGTCATGGTGTTGGGGTGCCGCCTTTACCCAGAGTCATGTGAAGGGTGCCCGGCCTCCACACCCGGTTCATAACACTGTGGGTGCACTATGACACTGAAGGGTGCCTGGCCCTCACACCCTGGTTCATGGCAGTGAAGGGGTGCCCGGCCCTCACACTCAGGGTCGATTGCTGGAGAGGTGCACACCCTTCACACCCGTTTCATGGCACTGAAAGTGCAGCCCTCAGACCCAGTTCATGGCACTGAAGGGTGCCCGGCCTCACACCCCAGTTCAAGGCACTGAAGGTGCCCGGCCTCACACTCCGGTTATGGTGCTGGAGGGTGCCCGGCCCTCACCCAGGGTCATGGCACTGAAGGGTACCCAGCCCCACACACCCGGGATCATGTCATTGAGGGTTCCCGGCCCTCACGGGTCATGGCACTGAAGGTGCCCGGCCGTCACCTGGCATGGCACTGAAGGTGTGCCAGCCCCTCACACCCTGGTCATAGGCCTAAACAGGTGCCAGCCCCTCACACCCAGGTCCTTAGCACTGAAGGGTGCCAGCCTCAAACAGTTCATGGCACTAAGGGGTGCCCGGCCCTCACCTCCAGGTCATGGTGCTGGAGGGTGCGGCCTCACACCCAGGGTCATGTCAATAAAGGGGTGCCCGGCCCTCACCCCCAGGTCATGTCACTGAAGGGTGCACAGCCCTCACACCCGGGTCATGGACCTAAAGGGTGCCCGGCCCTCACAACCAGGCATGTCACTAGGGTGCCAGCCCTCACACCCCAGGTCATGGCACAGAGGTGCCTGGCCCTCACACCCCGGGTCGCGGTGCTGAAGGGGTGCCGGCTCTCCTGGGTCATGTCCTCATGGGGCGCCCAGCCCTCACCCAGGTCATGTCACTGAAGGGGTGCCAGCCCTCACACCTCCGGGTCATGGCACTGAAGGGGTGCCTGGCTCTCACACCCAGGGTCAGGGTGCTGGAGGGTGCCCGGCCTCACACCCAGGTCATGTGAAGGTGCCAGCCCTCACACCCAGGTTCATGACACTGAAAGGGTACCCGGCCTACACCCCGGGTCTCATGAAGGGGTGCCCGGCCCTCACACCTGTTCAAAGCACTGTATGGGTGCCCAGCACTCACACCCCGTTTCATGGCATAGGGGTGCCTGGCCCTCACACCCAGGTTCATGACACTGAAAGGGTGCCCGCCCTCACCCGGGTCATGTCACTGAAGGGTGCCCGGCCCTCACACCCCGGTCATGGCACTGAAGAGCCAGCCCTCACATCCAGGTCATGGCAATGAAAGGGTGCCAGCCCTCACACACCCGGGTCATGTCACTGAAATGGTGCCAGCCCTCACACCCCGGGTCAAGTCACTGAAGGGGTGCCAGCCCTCACACCCCAGGTCGCGGTGCTGTAGGGGTGCCCGGCCCTCACACCCTGTCATGTCACTCAGGGGTGCCCGCCCTCACACCGGGTCATGTCACTGAGGGGTGCGTGGCCCTCACCCCGGGTCATGGCACTGATGAGGTGCCCAAGCCTCACCCCTAGCCATGGCACTGAAGGTTTGCCCGACCCTCACACCCCTGGTCATGTACTAAAGTGGTGCCCGGCCCACACACACCCCGATTCATGGCACTGATAGGGTGCCCGGCCCTCCCTACCCTGGCCATGGTGCTGGAGGTGTCAGGCCCTGATACACCCATCATGACACAGAAGGGGTGCCTGGCCCTCACAGGTCGCAGGTGTTGAAGGGGTGCCCGGCCGTCACACCCTGGGTCATGTCACTCAAGGTGCCGGCCCTCACACCCCGGGTCATGTCATTGAAGGGGTGCAGCCCTCACACCCGGGTCATGGCAATGAGGTGCCCGATCCTCACCCTAGCCATGGCACTGAAGGTTTGCCCGGCCCTCACACCCCTGGTCATGTACCTAAAGTGGTGCCCGGCCATCACACCCCGATTCATGGCCTGATAGGGTGCCCGGCCTCACCCCCAGGCCATGGAAATGGAGGAGTGCGGCCCTCAAACCCTGGCCATGGCAATGAATGTTTGCCCGGCCTCACACCCCTGGTCATGTACCTAAGTCGTGCCCGGCCATCACACCCCGTTTCATAGCACTGGAATGGTGCCGGCTCTCACCCTAGGCCACGGTGCCGGAGGGTGCCCTGCCCTCACACCCCGGGACATGTCACTGAAAGTGCCCGGCCCTCCTCCGGGTCATGGCACGGAAGGGGTGCCTGGCCATCACACCCAGGGTCAGGGTGCTGGAGGGGTGCCAGCCCTGACACCCCAGGTCAGAAGGGGTGCCAGCCCTCACAGGTTCATGACAATGAAAGGTACACAGCCCTCACACCCCTTGTCATGTCACTGAAGGGGTGCCCGCCCTCACACTCGGGTCATGGCACTGAAAGAGCCAGCCCTTACACCCGGGGTCATGGCACTGAAGGTGCCCGCCCTCACACAGGTCATGGTGCTGAAGGGGTGTCTGGCCCTCACCCCAGGTTATGTCACTGAAAGGGTGCCCGGCCCCTCACACGGTCATGTCACTGAAGGGGTGCCCAGCTCTCCTTCGGTCATCTCACTGAAGGTGCCTGGCCCTCACCCCGGGTCATGGTGTTGAAGGTGCCCGCCCTTACCCCCCGAGTCATGTGAAGGGTGCCCAGCCCTCACACCCCAGTTCATAACACTGTAGGGGGTGTTCTTACACCCCGTTTTTATGAAGGGGTGCCCGCCCTAACACCCAGTTCATTTCAATTATGGGGTGCCCAGCCCTCACACCACGGTTCATGGCACTGAAGGGTGCCCGGCCCTCACACTCCGGGTCATGGCACTGAAAGGGTTGCCGGGCCCTCAGACTCCAGTTCATGGCACTGAAGGGGTGCCCGCCCTCACACCCAGTTCAAGGCACTGAAGGGTGCCCGGCCCTCACACTCCGGTTATGGTGCTGGAGGGTGCCCGGCCCTCACACCCAGGGTCATGGCACTGAAAGGTACCCAGCACACACACCCGGGATTATGTCATTGAAGGGGTTCCCAGCCCTCACCCAGGCCATGGTGCTTGAGGGGTGTCAGGCCCTGACACACCTGGGTCATGACACTGAAGGGGTGCCCGCCTCACACCCCAGGCCATGGTGCTGGAGGGTGCCCGTTCCTCACAGTCTGAAAGGGTGCCCGGCCCTCATACTCCGGTCATGTCACTGAAGAAGTGCCCAGCTCTCACACTCCGGGTCATGGCACTGAAGGGGTGCCTGGCCCTCACAACCAATCATGGTGCTGAATAGGTGCCCGGCCCTTACACCAGGTCATGTGAAGGGTGCCGCCCTCACACCGGTTCGTATCACTCTAGGGGTGCCATGCCCCCACACCGTTCATGGCACTGAAGGGGTGCCCGACCCTAACACCCCAGTTCATGTCACCTTATAGGTGCCCAGCCCTCACACCCCGGTCATGTCACTGAAGGGGTGCAGCCCTCACACACCCCGGGTCATGTGAAGGGGTGCCCGGCTTTCACACCCTGGTTCAAAGCACTGTATGGGTGCCCGGCACTCACACCCCGTTTCATGGCATAGGGGTGCCCAGCCCTCACCCAGGTTCATGACACTGAAAGGGTGCCCGGCCCTCACCCCGGGTCATGGCACTGAAGGGAGCCCGGCCCTCACACCCCGGGTCTTGGTGCTGAAGGGATCCGTCCCTCACCCGGGTCATGACACTGAAGGGGTGCGTGGCCCTCACACCCCAGGTCATGGTGCTGGAGGGGTGCCAGCCTCACACACAAACCGTGTCATGTCACTGAAAGTGCCCGGCCTCACACCCAGGTCATGTCACTGAAGGGGTGGCCTCACACCCATCACATCTTCGGGTCATGGCACAGAAGGGGTGCTCTGGCCTCACACCCCGGGTCGCGGGGCTGGAAGGGGTGCCTGGCCCCTCACACCCCTGGGTCATGTCACTCAAGGGGTGCCCGGCCCTCACACCCCGGGTCATGTCACTGAAGGGGTGCCCAGCCCTCACACCTCGGGTCATGGCACTGATGAGGTGCTCGAGCTCATACCCCTAGCCATGGCACTGAAGGCTCTGCCCGGCCCTCACACCCCTGGTCATGTACCTAAAGTGGTGCCCGCCCTCACATCCCGATTCATGGCACTGGAAAGGGTGCCGGGCCCTCACAACCCCTGGCCATGGTGTTGCAGGGGTATCAGGCCCCTGACACACCCGGGTCATGACACTGGAAGGGGTGCCTCGGGCCTCACACCCCCAGGCCATGGTTGAGGGGTGCCGTCCTCACACCCCGGGTCATGGCATCGATAAGGTGCCTGGCCCTCGCCACCCTGGCCATGGCAATGAAGGTTTGCTCCGGCTCACACCCCAGGTCATGTACCTAAAGTCGTGCCCGGCCATCACACCCTCAAGCCTCATAGCACTGGAAGGGTGCCTCGGCCTCACACCCTGTAGGCCTTGGTGCTTGAGGGTGCCTGGCCATCACACACCAGGTCAGGGTGTTAGGGAGGGGTGCCCGGGCCCCACACCGGGTCATGTCACTGAAAGGGTTCGGCCCCTCACACTCCGGGTCTTGCACTGAAGGGGTGCTCTGCCCCTCACACCCAGGGGTCAGGGTGCTGAGGGTGCCCGGGCCCTGAGACCCTTCTGGTCATGTGGAAGGGGTGCCCGGCCCTCACACCCAGGTTCATGACACTGAAAGGGTACCCGGCCCTCACCCCGGGTCATGTCACAGAAGGGGTGCCTCGGCCTCACACTCCGCCATGGCACTGAAACGGGAGCCCGGCCTCACACCCCGGGATCATAAGGCACTGAAGGTTTGCCCGGCCTCACACCCTGGTCATGCACCCAAAGTGGTGCTCCGGCCTCACACCCCCGGGATTCATGCATTGAATGCGGGCCTGCCCTCACACCCCGGGACATGGTGCTGGGAGGGGTGTCAGGCCCTGACACATCCGGGTCATGTCACTGGGGCAGTCGGCCCCCAAGGCCCCCGGGTCACACTGAAGGGGTGCCCGGCCCACACCCTAGTCATGGCACTGAAGGGGTGCCTGCCCTCACACCCCGGGTCGTGGTGGTGCTGAAGGGGTGCCAGGCCCTCACACCCCAGGTCATGTCACTAAAGGGGTGCCCGGCCTCACACCCCGGGTAATGTTACTGAAGGGGTGCCCGGCCCTCACACCCCGGGTCATGGCACTCACGAGGTGCCTGCCCTCACACCCCTGGCCATGGCACTGAAGGTTTGCCCGGCCCTCACACCCTGGTCATGTACCCAAAGTGTGCCTGGGCCCAACGAGACCCCTGCCATGGCACTGGTGCCCGGCCCTCATACCCCGGGCCATGGAAGCGGGAGGTGTCAGGCCCCGACACACCCGGGTCAAGACACTGAAGGGGTGCACGGCCCCCTCACACCCCAGGCCATGGTGCTGGAGGGGTGCCCCGGCCCTCACACCGGGTTATGTCACTGAAAGGGTGCCGCCCTCACACCCCGAGTCATGTCACTGAAGGGGTGCCCAGCTCACACTCCGTCATGGCACTGAAGGGGTGCCTGGCCCTCACACCCCGGGTCATGGTGTTGAAGTGGGTGCCTGGCCTTTACACCCCAGTCATGTGAAGGGGTGCCTGGCCCTCACACCCCGGTAGGTTCAACACTGTAGGGGTGCTCTGCCCCTACACCCCGTTTTATGACACTGAAGGGGTGCCCGCCCAACACCCTCGATCATTTCAATTATGGGGTGCCCAGCCTGCTACACCCCGGTTCATGCACTGAAGGGGTGCCCGGCCTCACACTCAGGGTCATGGTGCTGGAGGTGCACGGCCTCACACCCCGCTTCATGGCACTGAAAGGGTGCCGGGCCCCTCAGACCCCGGTTCACATGCACTGAAGGGGTGCCCGGCCCTCACACCCCGGTTCAAGCAGCACTGAATGGGTGCCCGGCCCTCACACTCCGGGTTGTGGTGCTGGGAGGGGTGCCATGCCCTCACCCAGGTCATGGCACTGGAAAGGTACACGCCCACACACCCGGGATCATGTCATTGAAGGGGTTCCCGGCCCTCACACCCCGGTCATGGCACTGAGTGGTGCCTCGGCCGTCACACCCCTTGGCCATGGCACTGAGCGTGTGCTCCGGCCTCACACCCCTGGTCATAGACCTTAAACGGGTGCCCGGCCCTCACACCCCGGGTCATAGCACTGAAGGGGTGCCTGGGCCCTCAAACCCCGGTTCATGGCACTAAAGGGGTGCCCGCCCTCGCCAATTCGGTCATGGTGCTGCTGAGGGGTGCTCGGCCCTCACACCCAGGGTCATGTCAATAAAGGGGTGCTCCGGCCCCTGCCACCTGGGTCATGTCACTGAAGGGGTGCACGGCTCCCTCACACCCCGGGTCATGGACCTAAAAGGTGCCCGGCCTCACACCTCGGGCATGTCATTAAAGGGGTGACCGCCCTCACACCCCGGGTCATGGCACAGAAGGGGTGCCTGGCCCTCACACCCTCGGGTCGCGGTGCTGAAGGGGTGCCCGGCCTTCACACACTGGGTCATGTCACTTCAAGGGGTGCTCCGGCCCTCACACCTCGGGTCATGTCACTGAAGGTGCCCGGCCCTCACACCCGGGTCATGTCACTGAAGGTACCTGGCCCTCACACCTGTGCGTGTCAGGGCAGTGCTGGAGGTGCCCGCCCTCACACCCAGGTTCATGACACTAAAAGGGGTACTCCGCCCTCACACCCCGGGAGTCATGTGAAGGGGTGCCCGCCCTCACACCCTGTTCAAAGCACTGTATGGGGTGCCCGGCACTCACACCCTGCTCTTCATGGCACTTCTAAGGGGTGCCTCGGCCCTCACACCTGTAGTTCATGACACTGAAAGGGGTGCACACCCTCACACCCCGGGTCATGTCACTGAAGGGGTGCCCGCCCTCACACCCCGGGTCATGGCACGGAAGGGGAGCCTGGCCTACATCCTGGTCATGGCAATGAAAGAGTGCCCTGCCCTCACACCCCGGGTCTTGCTGCTGAAGGGATGTCCGTCCTCACACCCCGGGTCAGTGACACTTAAAGGGGTGCGTGGCCTCACACCCCGGGTCATGGTGTTGAGGGGTGCCTTGCCCTCACACACCCGGGTCATGTCACTGAAATGGTGCCCGGCCCTCACACCCTGGGCCGTAAGTCACTGAAGGTGCCCGGCCCTCACACCCCAGGGCGCGGTGCTGTAGGGGTGCCCGGCCTCACACCCTGGGCCGTCACTAAGGGGTGGCTGGCCCTCACACCCTGGTCAGTGTCACGGGGTGCGTGGCTCCTCACACCCGAGCCGGCACTGATGAGGTGCCCAAGCCTCACACCCTAGCCATGGCACTGAAGGCTCTGCCTCGGCCCCTCACACCCCTGGTCATGTGTACCTAAAGTGGTGTTCGGCCCACACACCCCTTCCGATTCATGGCACTGATATGGTGCTCCGGCCCTCACAACCCTGGCCATGGTGCTGAGGGTGTCAGGCCCCGACACACCCGGGTCATGACACAGAAGGGGTGCCTGGGCCCTCACACCGGGTCGCGGTGTTAGCGGGGTGCCTGGCCCTAACACCCTGGGTCATGTCACTAAGGGGAGCCTGGCAACCACACCCCGGGTCATGTCACTGAAGGGTGCCTGGCCTCACACCCCTGGCCATGGCAGCAATGAATGTTTGCCCGGCTCTCACACCCCCTGGTCATGTACTCAAAGTCGTGCCCGGCCATCACACCCCTGCTTCATAGCACTGGAAGGGTGCCCGCCCTCACACCCAGGGGCCACGGTGCTGGAGGGGTGCCCCGCCCTCACACCCCAGTCATGTCACTGAAAGGGGTGCCTGGCCCTCACACTCCGGGTCATGGCACAGAAGGGGTGCTCTGGTTATCATACCCCGGGTCAGGGTGCTGGAGGGGTGCCCGGCCATGATACTCGGTCATGTCACTGAAAGGGTGCCTGGCCCCTCACACTCCGGGTCATGGCACTGAAGGGGTGCGCTCTGGGCCCTCACACCCAGGGTCAGGGTGCTGGGAGGGGTGCCTGGCCCTGACAACCTGGAAGTCATGTGAAGGGGTGCCAGGCCTCACACCCGGGTTCATGACAATGAAAGGGTACGCGCCCCTCACACCCCTTGTCATGCCTACTGAAAAGGGGTGCTCCGGCCCTCACACTCCGGGTCATGGCACTGAAAAGGGAGCTCGGCCTCTGGCACTCGGGTCATGGCACTGAAGGGGTGCTTCCGCCCTCACACCCCGGGAAGCTGAAGGGGGTGGCTCCGGGCCTCACACCCCGGGCTATGTCACTGAAAGGGTGCCCGGCCCCCTCACACCCCGAGTCATGTCACTCAGCGGGGTGCCCAGCTCACACACCGGTCATGTGGCACTGAAGGGGTGCCTAGCCCTCACACCCTGGGTCATGGTGTTGAAGGGTGCCCGGCCCTGGCACCCCAAAGTCTTGTGTGCCCGGCCCTCACACCCCCGGGTCTATAACACTGGGGTGCTCGCCCTGGGCCACCTCAAAAGGCGAGCCAGTGGGTGCCCGGCCCTAACACCCCGGTTCATTTCTAATATGGGGTGCCTGTGCCCTCACACCACGGTTCATGGCATCTCAAGGGGTGCTCGGCCCTCGCTCCGGGTCATGTGCTGCTGCACGGCCTTTCACACCCTGCTCTGGCACTGAAAGGGTGCCGGGCCCTCAGACCCCTGGTTCATGGCACTGGCGCCCCGCCCTCACACCCCGGTTAAAGGCACTGAAGGGGTGCCTGGCCCTCACCCGGGTTATGGTGCTGGAAGGGGTGCCCGGCTCACACCCCTGGGTCATGTCACTGTTGGGGGGTGCCCGGCCCTCACACCCCGGGTCATGTCACTGAAGTGCGCCCTGGCCCTCACACCCTGGGTCATGTCACTAAGGTGCCCGGCCCTCACACCCCGGGTCATGTCATCACTGAAGGTGCCCGGCCTCACACCGATCATGGCACTGAAGGGGTGCCTGGCCCTCACACCCAGGGTCAGCACTGAAAGGGTACCCGGCCCACACACCCGATTATGTCATTAGTGGGGTTCCCGGCCCTCACAACCCGGGTCATGGCACTGAAGTATGGTGCCCGGCCGTCACACCTTGGCCATGGCACTGTGCTAGTGTGCCCGGCCCTCACACCCCTGGTCATAGACCTAAATGAGTGCCCGGCCCTCACACCCCGGGTCATCATAGCACTGAAGGGGTGCCTGGCCTTCAACCCCGGTTCATGGCACTGAAGGGGTGCCCGGTCCTCACACTCCGGTCATGGTGCGCTGGAGGGGTACCCGCCCTCACACCCAGGGTCATGTCAATAAAGGGGTGCCTCGTCCTCACACCCGGGTCATGTCACTGAAGGGGAGCACGGCCTCACACCCGGGTCATGGACCTGCGCGGTGCCCGGCCTCACACCCCGGGTCATGTCACTAAAGGGGTGCCCGGCCCCTCCCACCCCGGGTCTTGCACAGACGGGTGCCTGGCCTCACACCCCGAGTCGCGGTGTGCTGAAGGGGTGCCCGGCCTCACACCTTGGGTCATGCGTCACTCAAGGGGTGCCCGGCCCTCACACCCAGGGTCATGTCACTGAAGGGGTGCCCGGCCTCACACTCCGGGATCATGGCACTGAAGGGGTGCCTGGCCCTCACACCCAGGGGTCAGTGCTGGAGGGGTGCCTGCCCCGACACCTTCGGGTCATGTGAAGGGGTGCCTGGCCTCTGCCACCCAGGTTCATGACACTGAAAGGGTACCTGGCCTCACACTGTCATGTGAAAGCGTGCCCGGCCCTCACACCCTGGTTCAAAGCACTGTATGGGTGCCCGCACTTCACACCCCATTTCATGGTACCAAGTGTGCCCGGCCCTCACACCCCAGGCCATGGTGCTGGAGGGGTGCCCGATCTCACACCCCGGTCATGTCACTGAAGGGGTGTCCTTCCCTCACACCCTTGGCCACGTGCTTTTATTGGTGCCCGGCCTCACACCTCGGTCAAGTGTCACTGAAGGGGTGCCTCGGCCCTCACACCCCGGGCCGCGTCACTGAAGGGGTGCCTGGCCCTCACACTCCGGATCATGGCACTGAAGGGGTGCCTGGCCCCTGCCACCCAGGGGTCAGGGGTGCTGGAGGTGCCTGGCCCTGACACACACCCCGGGTCATGTGAAGGGGTGCCCGGCCCTCACACCCAGGCCTCATGACACTGAAAGGGTACTCCGGCCACACCCCCGGAAGTTCATGTGAAAGGTGCCCGGCCCTCACACCCCTGGTTCAAAGCACTGCATGGGGTGCCTCGGCACTCACACCCATTTCATGGCACTTAAGGGGTGCTCCGGCCCTCACACCCCAGGCCATGGTGCTGGAGGGGTGCCCGGATCTCACACCCCGGGCTCGCGCCACTGAAGGGGTGTCGGCCTCACACCCCGGGGTCATGGCATCTAAGGGGAGCCTGGCCCTCACATCCCGGGTCATGGCACTGAAGGGGAGCCCGCCTCGCCATCCCGGGTCATGGTACGAAGGGGTGCCCGGCCCTCACACCCTGTTCAGCACTGCATGGGTGCCCGGCACTCACACCCCATTTCATGGCACTTAAGGTGCCTGCCCTCACACCCCAGGCCATGGTGCTGAAGGTGCCTGCCCTCACACCCCGGGCCGCAAGCCACTGAAGGGGTGCTGGCCCTCACACCCCGGGTCATGGCACTGAAGGGGAGCCCGGCCCTCACATCCCGGGTCATGGTACGAAGGGTGCCCGGCCTCACACCCGGTCTGGTGCTGAAGGGATGCCCGGCCTCACACCCAGGTTCATGACACTGAAAGGGTACCCGGCCAACACACCCCGGGTCATGTGAAGGGGTGCACGGCCCTCACACCCTGGTTCAAAGCACTGTATGGGTGCCCGGCACTCACACCCCGTTTCATGGCACTTAAGGGGTGCCCGGCCCTCACACCCAGGTTCATGACACTGAAAGGTGCCTGCCCACACACCCCGGGTCATGTCACTGAAGGTGCGTGGCCTCTCACACCCGGGTCAAGAAAGGGAGGGGTGCCTGCCCTCACACCCAGGTCATGTCACTGAAAGGGGTGCCCGGCCTCACACCCCGGGTCATGTCACTGAAGGGGTGCCCGGCCATCCCACCCCGGGTATGGCACAGACGGGTGCCTGGCTCCTCACACCTCCCGGGTCGTGGTGTGCTGAAGGGGTGCCTGACCACACCTGGGTCATACCACCTGGCGGGGTGCTCGGCCTCAGACCCCGGTTCATGGTACTGAAGGGGTGCCTGGGCCCTCACACCCGGCTCAAGGCACTGAAGGGGCTCCGGCCTCACACTCCGGGTTATGGTGCTGGAGGGGTGCCCGGCCTCACACCCAGGGTCATGGCACTGAAAGGGTACCTGCCCACACACCCGGGATCATGTCATTGAAGGTTCCCGCCCCTCACACCCCGGGTCATGGCACTGAAGCTGTGCCCCGCCGCCACACCTTGGCCATGGCACGAAGGTGTGCCTCGGCCCTCACACCCTGGTCATAGACCTAAACGGGTGCCCTTCCGGCCCTCACACCCCAAGTTATAGCACTGAAGCGGTTCCCGGCCCACACACCACGGGTCGGAGCTGAAAGGGTGCCCGCCCTCACACCTCGGGTCATGACATTGAAGTGGTGCCTGGCTGTCACACCCCCGGCTATGGCACTTGAAGGTGAGTCTGGCCCTCACACCCCTGGTTATAGACCTAAAACGGGATGCCTGGCCCTCACACCCCGGTCATGGCATTGAATGGTACTCCGCCCACACACCCCGGTCATGTAATTGAAGGGGTGCCCGGCCCTATACCCCGGGTCATGGTGGTGCCAAGGGGTGCCCGGCCTCACCGCGATTCATGGCACTGAAATCGAGCCCGGCCCTCACACCCCGGGTCATGGTGCTGAAGGTGCCTCAGAGCTCACACCCCTCGGGTTATGGCACTGAAGGAGTCACCTGCCCTCACACCCCGGGACATGGCACTGAAAGGGGTGCCCAGCCCACACACACCCGGCCAGCGGCCATAAGTGGTGCCCGGGCCTCACACCCTGGGTCATGTCACTGGAAAGGGTGCCCGCCCTCACACCCCGGGCATAGCACTGAAGGGGTGCCTGCCCTCAGTACCTGGGTTATGGTAGTGCGTTGAGGTGCCTGGCCCTCACACCCCGATTCATGGAACTGGAAATCGAGCCCTGCCCTCACACCCCGGGTCATAGGGTTGAAGTGGGGTGCCCGCCCTCACACCCCGGTTCATGTCATTGAAGGTTCGGCCCTCACACCCCAGGTCATGGGGTTGAGCGCGGTTCCCGGCGCTCACACCACGGGTCATGGAGCTGAAGGGGTGCCCGCCACCACTCCCCATTCATGGCACCGGATTGGGTGCCCGCCCGCACACCCCGGTCATGGTGCTGAAAAGGTGCCCGCCCTCATACCCGCAGGTCATTTGAAGGGGTGCCTCGACCCTGATGCCCTTTTCATGTCACTGAAGGGGTGCCTGGCCTCACACCCCGGGTCATGGCACCAGCGGTGCCCAGCCGTCACACCCCCGGCCATGGCACTGGAAAGGGGCCCGCCAACACACCCCGGGTCATGTCATTGAAGGTGCCCGGCCTCATACCCCGATTCTTACCGAAATCGAGCCCGACCTCACACCCTGGTCATGGTGTTGAAGGGTTGCTCCGGCCCTCACACCCCGGGTCATGGCACTGAAGCGTGACCGGCTCACACCCCGGGTCATGGTACCAAAGGGTGCCCGGTCCTGACGCCTTTCATGTCACTGAAGGGGTGCCTGGCCCTCACACCCCGGATCATGGTAGTAGCGGTGCCCGGCCGTCACACCCTGGCCATGGCACTGAAAGGGGCCCGCCCACACACACCCAGGGTCATGGAGGGGTGCCTGACCTCACACCCCGATTCTGGCACTGAAATCGAGCCCAGACCTCACACCCGGGGTCAGTGTGCTGGGAAGGGTTGCCCTGCCCTCACACCTCGGTCATGGCATTCTCGGAAGAGTGACCGCCTCACACCCCGGGTCATGGCACTGAAAGGGTGCCCGGCCCACACACTCCAGGTTCATGTCATTGAGTGTTCCTGTCCTCACACCCCGTCATGTCACTGAAAGGGTGCCTGGCCCTCACACCCCGGGTCATAGCACTGAAGCGGGTGCCCGCCCTCATACCTCGGGTCATGGTGCTGGAGGGGTGCCTGGCCCTCACACCCCGATTCAAGGCACTGAAATCATACCCGGCCATCACACTTCGGGTCATGGTGCTGAAGGGGTGCCCAGCCTCACACCCTGGGCATATGAAGCTAAGCCCGGCCCCTAACACCCCGGTTCACAGCACTCGCAGGGTTCTCGGGCCCTCACACCCCGGGCTCATGGCACTGAAGGGGTGCCCGGCTCCTGACGCCACGGGTCATGCTCACTGAAGGTTCCTGGCCTCACACCCCGGGTCATGGCACTGAAGTGGTGCTCGGCCGTCACACCCCTGGCCATGGCACTGAAGGTGCCCGGCCTCGCAACCCTGGTCGACCTAAACGGGTGCCCGGCCTCACCCCGGTGTCATGGGGTTGAAGGGGTGCCCGGCCCTCACATCCCGGGTCATAGTACCGAATGAGCAACTGGCCCTCACACCCTCAAGTTATGGCACTGAAAGGTCCGCGCCCATCCAGTACGGGCATGCTATTGAAGGGGTGCCCGGCCCTCACACCCCGGTTCATGTCATTGAAGGGGTGCCCGGCCCTCACACCCCAGGTCATGGGGTTGAAGCGGTTCCCGGCGCTCACACCACGGGTCATGGAGCTGAAGGGGTGCCCGGCCACCGCTCCCCCATTCATGGCACTGATTGGGTGCCCGGCCCGCACACCCCGGGTCATGGTGCTGAAAAGGTGCCCGGCCCTCATACCCCGTGTCATGTGAAGGGATGCCCGGCCCTCACACCCCGGTTCATAGCTCTGTAGGGGTGCCCGGCCCTCACACCCCGTTTCATGGCACTGAAGGAGTGCCCGGCCCTCACACCCCGGCTCATGGCACTGAAGGGGTGCCCGGTCCTGACGCCCCTTTTCATGTCACTGAAGGGGTGCCCGGCCCTCACACCCCGGGTCATGGCACTGAAAGGGTCCGTGCCCATCCAGTACGGGCATGCCATTGAAGGTGCCTGCCTCACACCCCGGGTCATGGCACTGAAAGGGTGCCCGGCCCTCACACCCCTGTCCAAGGTGCTGAAAGGGTGCCTGGCCCTCAAACCCCGTGTCATGGTGCTGAAGGGGTGCCGGGCTTTCACACCCCGATTCATGGCACTGAAAGGGTGCCCGGCCGTCAAACCCCAGGTCATGGTGCTGGAGGGGTGCCCGGCCCTCACACCCCGGGTCATGGGACTGAAAGGGTCCCCGGCCCTCACAACCCGGTTCATAGCTCTGTAGGGGTGCCCGGCCCTCACACCCCGTTTCATGGCACTGAAGGAGTGCCCGGCCCTCACACCCCGGCTCATGGCACTGAAAGGGTGCCCGGCCCTGACGCCCCTTTTCATGTCACTGAAGGGGTGCCCGGCCCTCACACCCCGGGTCATGGCACTGAAGCGGTGCCCGGCCGTCACACCCCTGGCCATGGCACTGAAAGGGGGCCCGGCCCACACAACCTGGGTCATGGTGCTGGAGGGGTGCCCGGACCTCACACCCCGATTCTTGGCACTGAAATCGAGCCCGGACCTCACACCCCGGGTCATGGTGCTGAAGGTTTGCCCGGCCCTCACACCTCGGGTCATGGCACTCAAGGAGTGACCGGCCCTTACACCCCAGGTCAAGGCACTGAAAGGGTGCCCGGCCCACACCCTCCAGGTTCATATCATTGAAGGGGTTCCCGGTCCTCACACCCCGGGTCATGTCACTGAAAGGGTGCCCGGCCCTCACACCCCGGGTCATGACACTGAAGGGGTGCCCGGCCCTCGCACTCCGGGCCATGGTGCTGGAGGGGTGCCCGGCCCTCACACCCGGGGCCATGGTGCTGGTGGGGTGCCCGGCCCTCACATACCGGGTCATGGAGCTGAAGGGGTGCCCGGACATCACACCCCGTGTCATGTGAAGGGGTGCCCGGACCTCACACCCCGGTTCATAGCTCTGTAGGGATGCCCGGCCCTCACACCTCGTTTCATTGCACTGAAGGGGTGCCCGGCCCTCACACCCCTGGCCATGGCACTGAAGGTGAGCCCAGCCCTCACACCCCTGGTTATAGACCTAATGGGATGCCTGGCCCTCACACCCCGGGTCATGGCACTGAAATGGTACCCGGCCCACACACCCCGGGTCATGTAATTGAAGGCTTGCCCGGCCCTTATACCCGGGGTCATGGTGCTGGAGGGGTGCTCGGCCCGCACACCGCGATTCATGGCACTGAAATCGAGCCCGGCCCTCACACGCCGGGTCATGGTGCTGAAGGGGTGCCCATCCCTCACACCCCGGGTTATGGCACTGAAGGAGTCACCGTCTCGCCAACCCGGCTGCGGCACTGAAAGGCGTCCAGCCCACACACCTGGGTCATGTCATTAGAGGGTGCCTGGCCTCACACCCGGGTCATGTCACTGAAAGGGTGCCTGCCCTCACATCTCGGGTCATAGCACTGAAGGTGCCTGGCCCTGGCACCATGGTCATGGTGCTGGAGGTGCCTGGCCCTCACACCCCTGATCTTATGGAACTGAAATCGAGACCGGCCCTCACACCCCGGGTCATGAGGTTGAAGGTGCCTGGCCTCACACCCCGGTTCATGTCATTGAAGGTGCCTGGCCCTTGCACCCCAGGTCATGGGGGTTGAAGTGGTTCCCCGGCGCTCACACCACGGTGGGCTCATGGAGCTGAAGGGGTGCCTGGCCACCACTCCCCGATTCATGGCAGTGATTGGGTGCCCGGCCCGCACACCCTGGGTCATGGTGGACAGGTGCCCGGCCCTCACACTCCGTTTCATGGCACTGAAGGAGTGCCCGGCCCTCTCACCCCGGCTCATGGCACTGAAGGGGTGCCCGGCCCTGATGCCCCTTTTCATGTCACTGATGGGGTGCCCGGCCCTCACACCCCGGGTCATGGCACTGAAGCGGTGCCCGGCCGACACACCCCTGGCCATGGCACTGAAAGGGGGCCCGGCCCACACACCCCGGGTCATGTCATTGAAGGGGTGCCCGGCCCTCATACCCCGATTCTTGGCACTGAAATCGAGCCCGGACCTCACACCCCGGGTCATGGTGCTGAAGGGTTGCCCGGCCCTCACACCACGGGTCATGGCACTGAAGGAGTGACCGGCCCTCACACCCTGGGTCATGGCACTGAAAGGGTGCCCGGCACTGACGCCCCTTTTCATGTCACTGAAGGGGTGCCCGGCCCTCACACCCCGGGTCATGGCACTGAAGCGGTGCCCGGCGGTCACACCCCTGGCCATGGCACTGAAAGGGGGCCCGGCCCACACACCCTGGGTCATGGTGC
Source organism: Homarus americanus (assembly GCF_018991925.1). Classification (NCBI taxonomy): domain Eukaryota; kingdom Metazoa; phylum Arthropoda; class Malacostraca; order Decapoda; family Nephropidae; genus Homarus; species Homarus americanus. The sequence continues at coordinate 64,351 of NW_024724800.1, forward strand.
TGGAGGGGTGCCCGGCTCTTACACACCGGGTCATGTGAAAGGGTGCCGGCCCTCACACCCCGGTTCATAACACTGTAGGGGTGCCCTGCCCCCACACCCCGTTTCATATCACTGAAGGGGTGCCCGGCCCTAAAACCCCGGTTCATGTCACTTATAGGGTGCCCGGCCCTCACACTCCGGGTCATGGTGCTGGAGGGGTGCCCAGCCCTGACACCCCGGGTCATGTGAAGGGGTGCCCGACCCTCACACCCTGGTTCAAAGAACTGTATGGGTGCCCGGCACTCACACCCCGTTTCATGGCACTTAAGGGGTGCACGGCCATCACATCCAGGTTCATGACTCTGAAAGGGTGCCCGGCCCTCACACCCCGGGTCATGTCACTGAAGGGGTACCCGGCCCTCACACCCCGGGTCACGGCTCTGAAGGGGTGCCCGGCCCCCACACCCCGGGTCATGGTGCTGAAGGGGTGCCCGGCCCTCACACCCCGGGTCATGTCACTAAAGGGGTGCCCGGCCCTGACACCCCGGGTCATGTCACTGAAGGGGTGCCTCGGCCTCACACCCGGGGTTATGGCACTGATGAGGTGCCCGGCCCTCACACCCCTGGCCATGGCACTGAAGGTTTGCCCGGCCTCATTGGTGCCCGCCCTCACAACCCCGGATTCATGGGGTGCACTGGAAGGGTGCCCGGCCCTCACACCCCGGTCATGGTGCTGGAAGGTGCCTGCCCTCACACCCCCTGGTCATGTCAATCTAAAAAGGTGCCTGGCCCTCACATCATCCCAGTGTCATGTCACTTGAAGGGGTGCCTGGAAAATTCTCACACCCTGGCCATGGCACTACTGAGGTGCCTGCCCTCACACCCCCTGGCCATGGCACTGAAGGCTTGCCCGGCCCTCACACCCCTGGTCATGGCTTCCAAATTGGTGCTCAGCCTCACACCCTGATTCATGGCACTGAAAGGGTGCTCCGCCTCACACCTCCCCGGGTCATGGCACCACGAGGTGCCCGCCCTCACACCCCCCTGGCCAGGCACTGAAGGTTTGCCCGGCCCTCGCTACACCCCCTGGTCATGTACCTGGGGCCTGGTGCTCGGCCTCACACTCCCTGATTCATGGCACTGAAAGGTGCCTGGCCCTCACACCCCGGGCCATGGTGCTGGAGGGTGTCAGCCCCTGACACACCTGGGCCATGACACTGAAGGTGCCCGGCCCTCACGCTCCCAGGCCATGGTGCTGGAGGGTTCCCTGCTCACACCCCTGGGTCATGTCACGAAAGGGTGCCCAGCCCTTACTCCGATTCAAGGCACTGAAATCATACTCCAAGCTCACACCCCTGGTCATGGTGCTGAAGGGGTGCCCACCCTCTCACCCCTGGGGCATATGAAGGGTGCCTGGCCCCAACACCCCGGTTCACAGCACTGCAGGTGTCCAGTCTCACACCCCGGCTCATGGCACTGAAGGGGCGCCCCGCCTCTGACGCCCAGGGTTGCGTCACTGAAGGGCTCCGGCCCACACCGGGTCATGGAACTGAAGCTGTGCTGGCCGTCACACCCTGGCCATGGCACCAAGGTGTGCCCGGCCTCACAACCCCTGGTCATCATAGGACCTAAACGGGTGCCCGGCCTCACACCCCTGGTCATAGACTCCAACGGGTGACAGGCCCTCACACCCCGGGTCATGGGGTTGAAGGTGCCTGGCCTCACATCCCGGGTCATAGCACTGAAATGAGTAAGCGGCCCTCACACTTCGGTTATGGCACTGAAAGGGTCCCTGGCCCATCCAGTACGTGGGTCATGTCATTGAAGGTGCCTGGCGCCACACCCCGAGTCATGGCACTGAGGTGCCCGCCCTCAAGCCCTCCCTGTGTCATGGTGCTGAAGGTGCCCGCCACACCCCTATTCATGGCACTGAAAGGGTGCCTGGCCCTCACACCCCGGGTCATGGTGCTGGGAGGGGTGCCCGGCCTCACACCCAGGGTCATGGCACTGAAAGGGGTCCCCAGCCCTCACAACCCGTTCATAGCTCTGTAGGGGTGCCCGGCCTCAGCATCCGGGCTATAGCACTAATGAGTAAGCGGCCCCTTACACCCCTGGTTAGTGGCACTGAAAGGGTCCTGCCCATCCAGTACGGGCTGCGTCATTGAAGGGGTGCTCAGCGCTCACACCCCTGAGTCATGGCACTGAAGGGGTGCCCCTGGCCCTCACAACCCGGGCCATGGTGTTGAGGGGTGCCTGGCTTTCACACCTGGGGCCATGGTGCTGAGGGGTGCCTGGCCCTCACATACTGGGTCATGGAGCTGAAGGTGCCCGGACATCACACCCCCTGTGTCATGTGAAGGGGTGCCTGACCTCACACCCTGGGTCATGGCACTGAAAGAGGCAGTCTTGGCCCTGACGCCCCTTTACATGTCACTGAAGGGGTGCCCGGCCTCACACCCCAACAAGTGGCACTGAAGGAGCCCGGCCGTCACACCCTGGGCTGGTGGCACTGAAGGGGGCCTGACCCCACACCCTGGGTCAAGGAAAGGAAGGGCTGCCCACCCTCACATCTCGGGTCATGAGACTCAAGGAGTGACCTCACACCCAGGGTCAAGGCACTGAAGGGTCCCTGCCCACACACTCCAGGTCTGTCATTGAAGGGGTTCCCGGTCCTCACACCCCCGGGTCATGTCACTGAAAGGGTGCCCGGCCCTCATACCCCCGGGTCATGGTGCTGGAGGGGTGCCTGGCTTTCACACCCCTGATTCATGGCACTGAAGGGGTGCCCGGCCTCACACCCCGGGTCATGGCACTGATGAGGTGCCCGGCCTCACACCCGTGGGCATGGCACTGGAAGGCTTGTCTGGCCCTCACACCCCCTGGTCATGTACCTAAAGTGGTGCCCGCCCCTACACCCTGATTCATGGCACTGAAAGGCTGCTCCGCCTCACACCCCGGCCATGGTGTTGAGGGGTGTCCGGCCCTGACACCCTGGTCAGTGACACTGGCTAGTGCCTGCCCCTCACAACCGGGCCATGGTGTTGGAGGGGTGCCCAAGCCACCCGGGCCATGGTGCTGAGGGGTGCCCGGCCCTCACATACCGGGGTCATGGAGCTGAAGGGGTGCCCGGACATCACACCCCTGTGTCATGTGAAGGGTGCCTGACTCACACCCCAGTTCGCCTCTGTAGGATGCCTGCCCTCACACCCTCGTTTCATTGCACTGAAGGGGTGCCCGGCCCTCACACCCCGGGTCATAACACTGAAGGGGGTGCACGGCCCTCACACCCCGGGTCATGGACCTGCAAGGGTGCCTGGCCGTCTCACCCCAGGTCATGGAGTTGAAGCTGTTCCGCCCGCCACCACGTGGGTTATGGAGCTGAAAGGGAAGTCGGCCGTCACACTGGGTCAGTGACACTGAAGTGGGTGCCTGGCCGTCACACCCTGGCTATGGCAGACTGAAGGTGAGCCCAGCCTCACACCCCTGGAAGAGACCCACGGGGATGCCTGGCTCACCCCTGTTCATAGCTCTAGGTGCCCGCCCTCACACCCCTGCTTATGGCACTGAAGGAGTGCCCGGCCCTCACACCTGCTCATGGCACTGAAGGGGTGCCCGGCCTGGGACTCCTTTTCTGTCACTGAAGGTGCCTGGCCTCACACCCCGGGTCATGGCACTGGAAGAGCGTGCCTGCCGTCACACCCCGGGCTATGGCACTGAAAGGCCCGCCTACACACCTCGGGTCATGTAATTGAAGGTGCCTGCCCTTATACCCCCGGGGTCATAAAGGAGGGTGTTCGGCCCTCACACTGCGATTCATGGCACTGAAATCGAGCCTGGCTCACACCCCTAGAGTCATGAAAGGAAGGGGTGCCCGCCCCTCACACCCCGGGTTATGGCACTGAAGGAGTCAGCTTACACCCCGGCCATGGCACTGGAAGGGTGCCCAGCCCATACACTCCAGGCCGCCACAAGGTGCCTGGCCCTCACACTGGCTGCGGTGCTCACTGAAAGGGTGCCCGCCCTCACATCCCGGGTCATAGCACTGAAGGTGCCTGCCCTCATACCCCTGGGTCATGGTGCTGGAGGGTGCCTGGCCCTTCCTGATTCATGGAACTGAAATCGAGCCCGCCCTCACACCCCTGGCCGCGGTGCTAAGGTGCCTGGCCTCACACCTGTTCATGTCATTGAAGGGGTGCCTGGCCCTCACCCCAGGTCATGGGGTTGAAGCGTTCCCTGGCGCCACACCACGGGTCATGGAGCTTGAAGGTGCCCGGCCAACACTGATTCATGCACCACTGGTGCCCGGCCTGCACACCCCTGGGTCATGGAACTGAAAAGGTGCCCGGCCTCATACCCCGTGGTCATGTGGAAGTGCCTGGCCTCACAACCCGGGTTCATAGCTCCCAGGGGTGCCCGCCCCACACCCCGCTTTCATGGCACTGAAGGAGGCTCCGCCCCTCACCCCCTGCCTAGTGCACTGAAGGGGTGCTCTGGCCCTGATGCCCCTTTTTATGTCACTGAAGGTGCCTGGTTCCCTCACACCCCGGGTCATGGCACTGAAGTGGTGCCCGGCCGTCACACCCCTGGCTGCACTGAAAGGGGGCCCTGCCCACACACCTCGGGTCGCGTAATTGAAGGGTGCCCTGCCCCATACCCTGGTCAGTGGTGCTGAAGGGGTGCCTGGCCCTGATGCCCCTTTGCATGTCACTGAAGGGGTGCTCTGGCCCTTCCACCCCGGGTCATGGCAGACCAAGGTGCCCGGCCGTCACACCCCTGGCCATGGCACTGCAGTTCAGCCCACACACCTCGGGTCATGTAATTGAAGGTGCCTGGCCCTCATACTCCCTGATTCTCTGGCACTGAAATCGAGCCTGACCACACCCTGGCCATGGTGCTGGGGCGTTGCTCCGCCCTCACCTGTGGGTCATGTGAAGGGGTGCCCGGCCCTCACACCCTGGTTCAGCACTGCAGTGCCCGCACTCACACCCCGCTTCATGGCACTTAAGGGTGCCCGCCCTCACACCCATTGCAAGTTCATGACACTGAAAGGGGTGCCTGGCCTCACACCCCGGATCATGTCATCAAGGTGCCCGCCCTCACACTCCGGGTCATGGCACTGAAGTGCTCTGGCCTCACACCCAGGGGTCAGGGTGCTGGAGGGGTGCCCAGCACTGACACCTGGGTCATGTAAGGTGCCTGGCCCTCACACCCAGGTTCATGACACTGAAAAGGGTACTGGGCCTCACACCCTGGGTCAAGGCTTCACTGAAGGGGTGTCGCCCTCACACCCTGTGTCATGGCACTGAAGGGAGCCTGGCCCTCACACCCCTGCTCTCATGGCACGAAAGGGGTGTCCGGCCCTGACGCCCGGGTCATGTCACTAAGGTTCTGCCCTCACACCCCGGGCTGCAACAGCGGTGACTGCTGTCACACTCTGGAGGGAGTGCACTATGCAGGGCCTCACACCCTGGTCATAGACTCCATGGGTGCCCGGCCCTCACACCCTGGGTCATGGGCTGAACGGGGTGCCTGGCCTCACAACCCGGGTTCATGGCACTGGAACAGCCCAAGCCCACCCAGGGTCATGTCACTAAAGGGTGCCCAGCCCCACATCCTGGGTCATGTCATCAAGGGGTGCACGGCCTCACACCCTGGGTCATGGATTCCAAATGGTGCACGGCCCTCATACTCTGGCCTCAGCACCATGGGTCATGGTGCTGATGAGGTGCCCGACCACACCCTGCTTCCCCATGACACTGAAGGGGTGCCTGGCCCTCACACCCCTGGTCATGGCACTGAAGGGGTGCACGGCTCACACCTCGGTCATGGACCTAAAGGGTGCCTGGCCTCACACCACGGGTCATGGGGTTAAAGCGTTCCTGCCCCTCACACCTCGGGTCATAGGGGAAAGGAGGGGTGCCTGGCCTCACACCCCTGATTCATGGCGCTGAAGGGGTGCCCACCCTGACACCCCTGGATCATGAAGGGCTGCCTGGCCTCACACCCCGGCTCTGCAGCACTGTAGGGTGCCTGGCCTCACACCCCGGTGCACAGACACTGAGGTGCCTGGCCCCACACTCCGGGTCATGGTGCTGGAGGGGCACCTGGCCCTCACACCCGGGTCATGGAGCCAGCGTGCTCTGGCCCTCACACCCCGGTCATGGGGGTTGAAGCGGTTCCTGGCCCTCACACCCTGGGTCATGGTGCTAGGGTGCCCGGCCCTCACACCCTGGGTCATAAATACTGAAGGGAAGCCTGACCTCACACCCCAGGTCATAGTCACTGAAGCAAGCCCACCCTCATACCCCGGGTCATGGCATTCAGTGTGCCCTGGCCCCTACACCCGGGTCATGGTGGTGAAGGGGTGCCCATTTCACACTCCTGATTCATGGCACTGAAAGGGTGCCCGGGTCCACACCCCGGCTAATAAAGGAATGCCCGCCCTCACACCTGGGCATGGGGTTGAAGCGGTTCCTGCCATCACACTCGGGTCATGGCAGTTACGGGGGGTGCCCGGCCTCACACCCCTGAGCCCTGGCACTGAGATCGAGCCCTGGCCCCAGCACTATGGGTCATGGTGAAGGTGTCCGGGCCTCACACCACGATTCATTTCACTGAAGGGATGCCTGACTAAGCACCCCCGGGTCAGGTGAAGGGGTGCCCGGCCCTCACACCCCGGGTCATGGAACTGAAGGGGTGAACGGCCCTCACACCCCGGGTCATGGAACTAAAGGGGTGCCCGGCCCTCACACCACAGGTCATGGGGTAGAAGCGGATCCCGGCCCTCACACCCCGGGTCATGTCACTGAAGGGATGAGCGGCCATCACACCCCAGGTAATGTCACTGAAGGGGTTCCCGGCCCTCACCCCCAGGTCATGTCACTGGAGGGGTGCCCGACCCTCACACCCTGATCCTTGGCACTGAAATCGAGCCCGGCCCTAACACTCTGGGTCATGGTGCTGAAGGGGTACACGGCCCTCACACCCCAATTCATTTCACTGAAGGGGTGCCTGACCCTCACACCCCGGGTCATGTGAAGGAGTGCCCGGCCCTCACACCCCGGTTTGCAGCACTGTAGGGGTGCCCGGCCCTCATACCCTGTTTCATGGCACTGAAAGGGTGCCCGGCCCTCACACTCCGGTTCATGACATTGAAGGGGTGCCCGGCCCTCACACCCCGGGTCATGGCACTGAAGGGGTGCCCGGCCCTCACACCACGGGTCATGGGGTTGAAGCGGTTCCCGGCTCTTACACCCAGGGTCATGGTGCTGGAGGGGTGCCCGGCCCTCACACCCGGGGTCATGTCACTGAAAGGGTGCCCGGCCCTCACACCCCAAGTCTTGTCACTGAAGAGTGCCTCGGCCCTCACACCCAGGGTCATGGCACTGAAGGGGTGCCTGGCCCTCACACCCCGGGTCATGGTGCTGATGGGGTGCCCGGGCCTCACACCCCGATTCATTTCACTGAAAGGGTGCCCGACCCTCACACCCCGGGTCATGTGAAGGGGTGCCCGGCCCTCACACCCCGATTCGCAGCACTGAAAGGGTTCCCGGCTCTCACACCCCGGTTCATGACGCTGAAAGGATGCCCGGCCCTCACACCCCGGGTCATGGCACTGAAGGGGTGCACGGCCCTCACACCCCGGGTCATGGACCTAAAGGGGTGCCCGGCCCTCATACCACGGGTCATGGGGTTGAAGCGGTTCCCGGCCCTCACACCCCGGGTCATGGTGCTGGAGTGCCAGCCCTCACACCCAGGGTCATGTCACTGAAGGGGTGCCCGGCCCTCACACCACGGGTCATGGGGTTGAAGCGGTTCCCGGCCCTCACACCACGGGTCATGGGGTTGAAGCGGTTCCCGGCACTCACACCCCGGGTCATGTGAAGGGGTGCCCGGCCCTCACACCACGGGCCATGGGGTTGAAGCGGTTCCCAGCCCTCACACCCCGGGTCATGGATGCTGGAGGGGTGTCCGGCCCTCACACCCCAGGTCATGTCACTGAAAAGGTGCCCGGCCCTCACACCCCGGGGCATGGGGTTGAAGCGGTTCCCGGCCCTAACACTCTGGGTCATGGTGCTGAAGGTGCCCGCCCTCACACCCCCGATCTCACTGAACGGGTGCCCGACCTCACACAAGGTCATGTGAAGGTTCGCCTCACACCCCGGTTCGCAGCCCTATAGGGGTGCCCGGCCCTCACACCCCGTTTCATGGCACTGAAAGGGTGCCAGGCCCTCACACCCCGATTCATGACACTGAAGGGGTGCCCGGCCCTCATACCCCGGGCCATGGAACTGAAGGGGTGAACGGCCCTCACACCCCGGGTCATGGTGCTGATGGGGTGCTCAGCCCTCATACCCCGGGTCTTGGTGCTGGAGGGGTGCCCGGCCATCACATCCTAATTCATGGCACTGAAAAGGTGCCCGGCCCTCACACCCCATGTCATGTGAAGGGGTGCCCGGCCCTCACACTCCGGTTCATAGCTCTGTAGGGGTGCCCGGCCCTCACACCCCGTTTCATGGCACTAAAGGGGTGCCCGGCACTCACACCCCGGCTTATGGCACTGAAGGGGTGCCCGGCACTCACACCCCGGCTCATGGCACTGAAAGGGTGCCCGGCCCTCACACCCCGGGTTATGTCACTAAAGGGATGCCCGGCCCTCACACCCCGGGGCATGGGGTTGAAGCGGTTCCCGGCCATCACACCCCGGGTCATTGTGCTGATGGGGTGCCCGGCCCTCACACCCCGATTCATGGCACTGAATTCGAGCCCGGCCCTAGCACTATGGGTCATGGTGCTGAAGGGGTGCCCGTGCCTCACACACCCGATTCTGCACTTGTACCGAGCCCGGCCCTAGCACTATGGGTCATGGTGCTGAAGGGGTGCCTGACCTCACCCCGTGTCATGTGAATGGGTGCCTGACTCACACCCCGGTTCGCAGAACTGTAGGGTGCCCTGCCCTCACATTCCCCGTTTCATGGCACTGAAAGGGTGCCCGGCCCTCACAACCCGGTTCATGACACTGAAAGGATGCCCGGCCCTCAAACCCCGGGTCATGGCACTGAAGGGGTGCACGGCCCTCACACCCCGGGTCAAGGACCTAAAGGGGTGCCCGGCCCTCACACCACGGGTCATGGGGTTGAAGCGGTTCCCAGCCATCACACCCCGGGTCATGGTGCTGGAGGGGTGCCCGGCAATCACACCCCGGGTCATGTCACTGAAGGGGTGCCCGGCCCTCACACCCCAGGTCATGACACTGGAGGGGTGCCCGACCCTCACACCCTGATTCTTGGCACTGAAATCTAGCCCGGCCCTAACACTCTGGGTCATGGTGCTGAAGGGGTGCCCGGCCCTCACACCCCGATTCATTTCAATGAAGGGGTGCCTGACCCTCACACCCCGGGTCATGTGAAGGGGTGCCCGGCCCTCACACCCCGGTTTGCAGCACTGTAGGGGTGCCCGGCCATCACATCCCGTTTCATGGCACTGAAAGGGTGCCCGGCCGTCACACCCCGGGTCATGGTGGCTGACGGGTTCCCGGCCCTCACACCCCGGGTCATGGGGTTGAAGCGGTTCCCGGTCATCACACCCCGGGTCATGGTGTGATGGGGTGCCCGGCCCTCACACCCCGATTCTTGGCACTGAAATCGAGCCCGGCCCTAGCACTCATGGGTCATGGTGCTGAAGGGGTGCCCGGGCCTCACACCTCGATTCATTTCATTGAAGGGGTGCCTGGCCCTCACACCCCGGGTCATGTGAAGGGGTGCCCGGCCCTCACACCCCGGTTTGCAGCACTGTAGGGGTGCCCGGCCCTCACACCCCGTTTAATGCACTGAAAGGGTGCCCGGCCCTCACACGGATCATAGCACTGAAGAGGTGCCAGCCCTCACACCACCCGGGTCATGGTGCTGGAGGGTGCCCGCCCTCACACCCCGGGTCATGTCACTGAAGGGGTGCCCGGCCCTCACACCCCAGGTCATGTCACTGAAGGGGTGCCTGGAACTCACCCCGGGTCATGGCACTGAAGGGGTGCCTGGCCCTCACACCGATTCATGGCACTGAAAGGGTGCCCGGCCCTCACACCCCGGTCATGGTGGCTGAGGGGTTCCCGCCCTCACACCCCGGGTCATGGGGTTGCTGTTCCCGCCATCACACCCCGGGTCATGGTGCTCATGGGGTGCCCGGCCCTCACACCCCGATTCTTGGCACTGAAATCGAGCCCGGCCCTAACACTCTGGGTCATGGAGGAAGGTGCCCGGCCTCACACCCCGATTCATTCCACTGAAGGTGCCTGACCACACCCCAGGACATGTCACTGGAGGTGCCCACCCTCACACCCTGATTCTGGTACTGAAATCGAGCCCGGCCCAACACTCTGGGTCATGGTGCTGAAGGGGTGCCCAGCCCTCACACCCCGATTCATTTCACTGAAGGGGTGCCCGACCTCACACCCCAGGTCATGTGAAGGGGTGCCCGCCCTCACACCCCGGTTTGCAGCACTGTAGTGCCCGCCATCACATCCTGCTTCATGGCACTGAAAGGGTGCCCGGCCTCACACCCCGGGTCATGGTGGCTGAGGGGTTCCCGGCCTCACACCCCGGGTCATGGGGTTGAAGCGGTTCCCGGCCATCACACCCCGGGTCATGGTGCTCATGGGGTCCGGCCCTCACACCCCGATTCTGGCACTGAAATCGGAGCGGCCCTAACACTCTGGGTCATGGTGCTGAAGGGGTGCCCGGCCCTCACACCCCATTCATTTCACTGAAGGGGTGCCTGACCACACCCCAGGTCATGTCACTGGAGGGCTCCTGACCCACACCCTGATTCGTGGTACTGAAATCGAGCCCGGCCCTAACACTCTGGGTCATGGTGCTGAAGGGGTGCCCGGCCCTCACACCCCGATTCATTTCACTGAAGGGTGCCTGACCACACCCCGGGTCATGTGAAGGGGTGCCCGGCCCTCACACCCCGCTGCAACACTGTAGGGGTGCCGAGCCATCACACCCCGTTTCATGACACTGAAGGGGTGCCCGCCTACACCCCGGGTCATGGCACTGAAGGGGTGCCCAGCCTCACCACGGGTCGGGGGGTTGAAGCGGTTCACGGCCCTCACACCCCGGGTCAAGGTGCTTGAGGGTGCTTGCCCCTCACACCCCGGGTCATGTCACTGAAGGGGTGCCCGGCCCTCACACCCCAGGTCATGTCACTGAAGGGTGCCCGGCCCTCAAACCCGGGTCATGGCACTGAAGGGGTGCCTGGCCTCACACCACGGGTCATGGTGCTGAAGGCGTGCCGCTTTCACACCCCGATTCATGGCAGTGAAGGGGTGCCCGCCCTCACACCCCGGGTCATGGTGGCTGAGGGGTGCCCGGCGCTCACACCCGGGTCATGGGTTGAATCGGTTCCCGGCCATCACACCCCGGGTCATGGTGCTGATGGGGTGCCCGGCCCTCACACCCCAATCTTCTGGCATTAAAATCGAGCCCAGCCCTAGCACTATGGGTCATGGTGCTGAAAGGGTGCCTGGCCACACCCCGATTCATTTCACTGAAAGGGGTGCCTGACCCTCACACCCCGGGTCATGTGAAGGGGTGCCCGCCACCCCGGTTCGCAGCACTGAAAGGGTGCCCGGCCTCACACCCCGGTTCATGACGCTGAAAGGATGCCCGGCCTCACACCCCGGGTCATGGCACCGAAGGGCTGCACGGATCTCACACCCCGGGTCATGGACCTGGGGGTGCCCGGCCCTCACACCACGGGCCATGGGGTTGAAGCGGTTCCCGGCCCTCACACCCCGGGTCATGGTGCTGGAGGGGTGCCCGGCCCTCACTTCCCGGGTCATGTCACTGAAGTGGTGCCCGGCCCTCACACCCCGGGTCATGGTGCTGAAGGGGTGCCCGGCTTTCACACCCCGATTCATGGCACTGAAAGGGTGCCCGGCCCTCACACCCCGGGTCATGGTGGCTGAGGGGTTCCCGGCCCTCACACCCCGGGTCATGGGGTTGAAGGTTCCCGGCCATCACACCCGGGTCATGGTGCTGATGGGGTGCCCGGCCCTCACACCCCGATTCTGGTAATTGAAATCGAGCCCGGCCCTCACAGCCCGATTCTTGGCACTGAAATCGAGCCCGGCCTCAGCACTATGGGTCATGGTGCTGAAAGGGTGCCTGGCCTCACACCCCGATTCATTTCACTGAAGGGGTGCCTGACCTCACACCCCGTGGTCATGTGAAGGGGTGCCTTCCTCACACCCCGTTCAGCACTGTAGGGGTGCCTGGCCCTCACACCCCGGCCACTGAAAGGGTGCCCGGCTCACAACCCGGTTCATGACCCTGAAGGGATGCCCGGCCCTCACACCGCGGGTCATGGCACTGAAGGGGTGCACGGCTCACACCCGGGTCAAGGACCTAAAGGGGTGCCCGGCTCACACCACGGGTCATGGGGTTGAAGTGGCCCGGCCCTCACACCCCGGGTCATGGTGCTGGAGGGGTGCCCGGCCTCACACCCCGGGTCATGTCACTGAAGGGGTGCCCGGCCCTCACACCCCAGGTCATGTCACTGGAAGGGTGCCTGACCTCACACCCTGATTCTGGCACTGAAATCGAGCCCGGCCCTAACACTCTGGGTCATGGTGCGGAAGGGTGCCCGGCCCTCACACCCCGATTCATTTCACTGAAGGGGTGCCTGACCCTCATACCCCGGTCATGTGAAGGGTGCCCGCCTCACACCCCGGTTTGCAGCACTGTAGGGGTGCCCGGCCATCACATCCTGCTTCATGGCACTGCCCGGCCCCTCACACCCCGGGTCATGGTGGCTGAGGGGTTCCCGGCCCTCACACCCCGGGTCATGGGGTTGAAGCGGTTCCCGGCCATCACACCCCGGGTCATGGTGCTCATGGGGTACCCGGCCCTCACACCCCTGATTCTTGGCACTGAAATCGAGCGCGGCCCTAACACTCTGGGTCATGGTGCTGAAGGGGTGCCCGGCCCTCACACCCCGATTCATTTCACTGAAGGGGTGCCTGACCTCACACCCCAGGTCATGTCACTGAGGTGCCCGACCTCACACCCTGATTCTGGTGACTGAAATCGAGCCCGGCCGTAACACTCGGTCATGGTGCTAGGCCCGCCCTCACACCCCGATTCATTTATGAAGGGGTGCCTGACCTCACACCCCTGGGTCATGTGAAGGGGTGCCTGGCCCTCACACCCCGGTTCGCAACACTGTAGGCTGAGCCTCACACCCTGTTTCATGGCACTGAAAGGGTGCCCGGCCCTCACACCCCGGTTCATGACACTGAAGGGGTGCCTGGCCCTTATACCCCGGGTCATGGCACTGAAGGGGTGCCCAGCCTCACACCACGGGTCATGGGGTTGAAGCGTTCACGCCCTCACACCTCGGGTCAAGGTGCTGGAGGGTGCTTGCCTCACACCCAGGGTCATGTCACTGAAGGGGTGCCCGCCCTCACACCCCAGGTCATGTCACTGAAGGTGCCTGGCCCTCAAACCCCGGGTCATGGCACTGAAGGGGTGCCTGGCCTCACACCACGGGTCATGGTGCTGAAGGTGCTCGGCTTTCACACCTGATTCATGGCAGTGAGGTGCCCGGCCCTCACACCCCGGGTCATGGTGGTGCTGAGGTGCCCGGCTCACACCCCGGGTCATGGGGTTGAATCGGTTCCCGGCCATCACACCCCGGGTCATGGTGCTGATGGGGTGCCCGGCCCTCACACCCCTCTTGCATTGAAATCGAGCCCGGCCCTAGCACTATGGGTCATGGTGCTGGTGCTGCCCGGCCTCACACCCAGATTCATTTCACTGAAAGGGTGCCTGACCTCACACCCCGGTCATGTGAAGGGGTGCCCGGCCTCACACCCTGGTCGCAGCACTGAAAGGGTGCCCGGCCCTCACACCCCGGTTCATGACGCTGAAAGGATGCCCGGCCCTCACACCCCGGGTCATGGCACCGAAGGGCTGCACGGATCTCACACCCCGGGTCATGGACCTAAGGTGCCCGGCCCTCACACCACGGGCCATGGGGTTGAAGCGGTTCCCGCCCTCACACCCCGGGTCATGGTGCTGGAGGGTGCCCGCCTCACTTCCGGGTCATATC
>NW_024724801.1:0-155341 GCF_018991925.1 Homarus americanus
GCCAACTGCACTGGCTAACCATTACCCCGGAACATAATCCGCAAATCGATTAACATCCAGGGGCCGGATACTCAAAAACATTTATGGGACTGTATGTCTTTGTTTACCCCGTAACTGGACTTACAGTCAATACATCAACACTACCAGAACCACTACACCACACACACACACACACTAGACCGTCTTATAACACCTTAAATGAATCCCTTCAACTATAAAGTAACCAAGAAGCTGCTCAAAACGACTGCATCTTCACTATCAAAATGAAGAAACTTGCCCATAGTTTCACCCTGCCCGGGGATCGAACCCGGGTCCACTCTCTTGCGAGGCGAGTGTGCTGATCCTTACACCACAGGTAAACGATAAAAGTAGAGCCTTAAAGAAAATGGGTAAGAAACTGAAAGGAAAACAATAAGAGAAGAAAATGGGAAAAATCCAAGGAGAGAGACTAAAAGATCCAACAGAACATGGGAAGAAGCGGAAGGGAACACGATAAAGGAACTCCCCTAAAAAGAATGAGAAGAAAGCGTGGTGGGAGACGATGAAAGAAGTGAAGGCAGAGCAGCGCTGGGAAGAGGTTGTGTAAGAACCATCACCGCTGAGTCGTTCAAGGAGACACAAAGATATCTCTCTCTCTCTCTCTCTCATCCACTCGTGTTCGTTGAGGCAAGATGTTCGCTCAGCGGTTGGACAAGTGCATTCACGGGGAGGGGATGTCTGCTCTGGTGCGACTGTGTCTTAGGAGGGTATGTCTGACTCCAGGATGTCTTTAGGAAGGAATTCAATTTTTTCAGATATGCCCCTCGCGAGTGGACTAGTTTATTGAGCACCCTCTTGCATCCCGTGTAAGGCAGACGAGACTCAACACGAGAGAAAGGTTATGACCGCATGACCTTGACCTTTGACACACCCCCCTGACCTACTGACCTTGACCTTTAACCCATAATAAGAGTAGAAGGATTCCAACCATGACCTACCGTGAAAAGTTGTAGTGGTTAGTAATGAAATTGCGTGTGTTAATGGTGATGATATAATTAATAGAATTGTTTTATATTAAGGATTGATGAGAAACGAGATGTATCTTCCTAACATACATACATACATACATATATACATACATACATACATACATACATAGATAGACTCGTATGTTTATTCATTTCGCTCGGTAAATTTTTAATCCCGTGTGTGTGTGTGTGTGTGTGTGTGTGTGTGTGTGTGTGTGTGTGTGTGTGTGTGTACCTGATATATGATTTGCAATTACCAGCGACGTGTTCAATTACTTGTGTGCTGTACAGTTTTATTTATGGGGGTAATTATCAACTTCCGTTCACTCGCCGCTGTGAATTGTTGGCCATGATTAACGGGAGGCACCCGACCAACTAGTCTTATCGCCCCGACCAACCCGACCCGACCAACGTGGCCAACCTGATTGATTGTTCGACTAGCCTCGCCACTCGACCCGACCAACCTAATTGTTCCGACTAGTCTTACCGCCCGGCCGATCCGAATGACCACTCGTTTAGTCTTGTCGCCCGACCCGACCAGTCCAAATGACCGCCTGACCAGCCCAAATGTCCGCTTGACCCGACCAGTCTAACCGACCACCCGACCAGCTTTTTCGGCCGACCAAGTTGGAATCTGATATTGTAATGAAAAAAAAAGTCAAATTTGTTTGTTATTCCTGATCATTTGTATTTATTTATTTATTTTGTTTATTTATATGGGAGTATCTGTCTGTCTGTCTGCTTGTCTGTCTGTCTGCTTGTCTGTAAGTATTCATCTTTCTCTTGTATAAACTTTGGTACACATTGAAAAAACTTACTGTGTATACTATCATAAATCCCAGTTGTTTCCATTACACACACACACACACACACACACACACACACACACACACACACACACACACACACACACACACACACACACACACACACACACACACACACACACACACACACACACACACACACACACACTGTCGGTTAAATAAGTTAAGTGTCAGTCAGTCAGTCAGTATGTGTGTGTGTGTGTGTGTGTGTGTGTGTGGGGTTTAATATAAGCACTAACTGGTGAGTCCATTTTGCTGTTATGCCGCTTGTGTTTATTTTAGTGAATGGCCGCCACACTCTGGGGGAATATATATGAGTGTGCTGGAGTGAGTGAGAGAGAGAGAGAGAGAGAGAGAGAGAGAGAGAGAGAGAGAGAGAGAGAGAGAGAGAGAGAGAGAGAGTTAGAGAGAGAGAGAGAGAGAGAGAGAGAGAGAGAGAGAGAGAGAGAGAGAGAGAGTTGGGGAGAGAGAGAGAGTTGGGGAGACTGAGAAAAGAGAGAAAACAATAAAATGGGTTGATAAAGACAGGGAAATAAAGACCATTAAAAAAATGCACTGATAAAAACAAGAAATGAAGAAGACAGGAAAATAGGCTGATAAAGGAAGGAAACAGGAAGTAGATAGGACAATAAACTGATAAAAGGGCATAAACAGGAGGGAAGGAGAAGAATGGCTAAGGATGAAGAGGAAGAGGTAAAGATCCGCTTGAAAATGCATAGAAAATGTAAATGTGGAGTTGTGTGTGTGTGTGTGTGTGTGTGTGTGTGTGTGTGTACGAGAGAGAAAGGAAGAGTAATAAGGAAAAAAAAAAGAAAGGATGAAAAAAAGAGAGAGAGGGAAGGGGAAGGGAGAGAAAATGTAGAGAGAGGAATCAGGAGAAAAAAAAGGGAAATAGAGAGAGAGAGAGAGTTATATTAATCATCCATTAAAGCTAGAGAGATATTTACTCCCTCCCACCCCCCCTTCCCATTACCCACCCCCCGTTCCCCTCACCCCCCCCCTCAGTGGCAGCATAGAGTAGCATGATTCGCGTTAATCGTACACAGGGAGGGGGGGGGGGGTGGGTCTGTATGGTTATTATTATTTATATTTTAAATTTTTTGTTATCGTTGTTATAGTTATTGTTGTTTTTGTTTATTATTATTATTATAAGTTCTAGTAATGGTGATTTAATATTATTATTATTAAATTTGTTGTTTTTGTTGTATTGATATGTTGTGGTTGTTGTCCATAAACCAGGTCAATCCCCCCATAAATAACCACAATAAATAACATAGGACCCGGCAGCTCCTCGGAGGCGTGTATTCTCGTCCTGTTTCAATTATTCAATTCAGTTTACTCATTATTTTGTCTTTATTTACCTGTTATTCATCTTTATTTTCTCCTCTCTCCCTCAGGTAAGATCTTGAAGCAGTGTGGTGGCGGGTCTGCTGTGGTAGTGTGTGGTGGTTGTATGGTAAGTAGTGTGTGGTGGTATGTGGTAGTGTGTGGGTGTGGTGGTTGTGTGGTAAGTAGTGTGTGGTGGTATGTGGTAGTGTGTGGGTGTGGTGGTGTGTGGGTGTGGTGGTTGTGTGGTAAGTAGTGTGTGGTGGTATGTGGTAGTGTGTGGGTGTGGTGGTGTGTGGGTGTGGTGGTTGTGTGGTAAGTAATGTGTGGTAGTGTGTGTGGTACTGTGGTAAATAATGTGTGGTGATAGTGTGTGGTGGTGATGACTGACGTGTGGATATGTGGTAAGTATAGGTGCCGATTGTGGTTCTCATGCTGTGTTATTGCTGTGGTGGTGGTTATGTGGTGGTGGTTACTGTGGTAGTGGTTACTGTGGTGGTGGTTACTGCGCCGGTGATATTGTGGCTCTGTTCTGGTTAAAACTATGGTTAAGTTGAATATCACCTTCCATAGCACCGTCAGTAATCGGGTAAACAACAACAACAACAAACAAACAACAACAGACAACAACAACATTACGACTGTCTGGGTTTTGGCGGGAAGTTGAGAAATTATCATACATGTGGCATCTGCGGCATCAGCATCTCTCATCAGCTGATCGGTGGCGCCCTGAGAGGATGATCGCGCGCTGATAATAATTTAATCGTTGGGTCTCGTTGTCGTGAGCTGGGTTAGTCGTGAGCTGGGTTAGTCGTGAGCTGGGTTAGTCGTGAGTTGGGTTAATCGTGAGTTGGGTTATTCGTGAGCTGGGTTAGTCGTGAGCTGGGTTAGTCGTGGGCTGGGTTAGTCGTGAGCCGGGTTAGGCGTGAGCCGGGTTAGGCGTGAGCCGGGTTACTCGTGAGCTGGGTTAGGCGTGAGCCGGGTTACTCGTGAGCTGGGTTAGGCGTGAGCCGGGTTAGTCGTGAACCGGGTTAGTCGTGAGCCGGGTTAGTCGTGAGCCGGGTTACTCGTGAGCCGGGTAAGTCGTGAGCTGGATTAGTGAGCTGGGTTAGTCGCGAGCTGGGTTAGTCGCGAGCTGGGTTAGGCGTGAGCTGGGTTAGTCGCGAGCTGGGTTACTCGTGAGCTGGGTTTGTCGTAAGTTTGTGTGTGATTCATATATTATTTTTGCACACCTGGGTACACCTACACACATTGTTGTATGTATGTATTAGCAGCCTATATACTTATGGCTGTGTAAGTGTGTGTGTGTGTATGTATGTATGTATGTATGTATGTATATATATCAGCCTGTGCACTAACCGTCGCCCCTCTCTCAATCAAGTTGGCATTGAACGTGTAGTGTTAGTGACTCACCGGTGGAGGAGGAGGTGGGGGTGGGGGGGGGTGAGGGAGGGAAGTGTGAAATTCAGGAGAGGAAGAGGAGGAGGAGGCTGGGAGGGAGAAGAGAAGGGGGGTAGGGAAGGTAGGAGGTGTAAAAAAAAAGAAGGAAGAGTTAGGAGAAGAGGAAGACGATGAGGAGGAGGAGGAGGTGAGATTATAGAGAAGGATGGAGGAGAGGAAAAGAGGAGGTGGAAGAGCGAGAAGGGAGAAAGGGGGAAAAAAGAGAAGACGGAATAGAACATAAAAGGACAGAAGAAAGCGGGAGGTGTAGGAGAGGGAGGAAAAAGACGGGAGGAGAGGAAGACGGGAAGAAGAGAAAGCCCTTGTGAAATTTTCAGAACTGGGGGAGGGAGGTGGAGGCGCTCGCCAGGGAAGGAGGGAGGTGGAGGCGCTCGCCAGGGAAGGAGGGAGGTGGAGGCGCTCGCCAGGGAAGGAGGGAGGTGGAGGCGCTCGCCAGGGAAGGAGGGAGGTGGAGGCGCTCGCCAGGGAAGGAGAGAGGTGGAGGTGCTCGCTAGGGAAGGAGGGAGGTGGAGGCGCTCGTCAGGGAAGGAGGGAGGAGGAGGTGCTCGCCAGGGAAGGAGGGAGGTGGAGGTGCTCGCCAGGGAAGGAAGTAAATTGTAGCGGTTGGTATTCACAGATAAGCATCGAGACGTGTGATCCATCCTAGAAATCTGCCTCATCCTCCAGGATTTGCGCCTCTGGAAATCGGATTTATCTGGTAGGATTTACCTCCTTGGAATTCCCATTTCAAGATTTCCTCTTCCTGGAACAATGGCGTATCTGTATTGGATTTTTTCTTCTTCCCGAAATCTGGTTTTATTGTACAGGATTTTCTTTTGAAATCTGGTTGTTCTTGTGTAGTAATCTCCTCTCCAAGAAATCTGCTTAAAGATTTATCGCCCTGTAAATCTGGAATAATGTTTTGAAGTTTTCATTATTTACTTGATCCAAAAACTCAGGATTATTTGCGGATTTTCCCCACTTGAGAAATCTGGTTTAGTTAAAGGATTTCCCTCTCTTGGGGTTTGAATCTGCACCTGCTGGATTTTATCACCGAGGAAACCCGATTATTTTCTAAGAATCTGGAGAGACGTGCCAGATTTTGGGTGCATTCTGAGGGAAGGATTACCATTGTTTTTGTTGTTTTTGTTATTAATTGTTGCTATTATTATTATTATTATTATTATTATTATTGCTTGGATAGCTGGCACATTTCCCCACCTTCACCCACCTACCCTCACCCACCTACCCTCACCCACCCACCTACCCACCCACCCACCTACCCTCACCCACCCACCCACCTACCCTCACCCACCCACCCACCTCACCCACCGACCCACCCTCACCCACCTCGCCACCCACCTACCCACCCACCTCACCACCCACCCACCTCACCCACTCCACCTCACCCACTCCACTCCACCTCACCCACCCACCTCACCCACCCACCCACCTCACCACCCACCTAATACACTCACAAGTCGTCTTCATCTCTCGTCTCTTATGAGGATTTTGTAAACGTTAATCGGAAAACGTTTAGTGGCTGTGTCTGTCTGTCTGTCTGTCTGTTTGTCTGTCTGTATGTATGTATGTATGTATGTATGTATGTATGTATGTATGTATGTATGTATGTGTGTTTGTCTGTCTGTCTGTATATTGATTGATTGATTTATTTACTTGGTTATTAATTTTTATTCTTGTTTTGTTTGTCATGTAATATTTTTCTTTATTTGTTACTTGTATTTTTTATTTGTTTATGTGTCTGTATTTATTTGTTTATAATACTGTTTTTATTATTGTTTATCTTACTATTTGTTTATTTTCTTTATTATTGTTTATTGTACTGTTTATACGAGTTTTTATTTACTGTTTATATTAGTGTTTACATTGTTTACATCACTCTTTATATGACTGGTGGAGGAGGGAGGGAGGGAGGGGGGGAGGGGGGGTCCAGGTTCCAGAAATACTCTCCACCTCTAGCTGGGAAAATTCGGCAGCCATCGACCTTTTGGAATTCCGGAATGCTTCCCTGAGGAGGCCCAAGAGGTGTGTGTGTGTGTGTGTGTGTGTGTGTGTGTGTGTGTGTGTGTGTGTGTGTGTGTGTGTGTGTGTGTGTGTGTGTGTGTGTGTGTACCTTCAGGGGCTGGGAAGTGTCTCCTCCTGTACCTCCTGGAGATAGATCAGGGCCACCCCACCTTCTGGGATCTCTTATCTTACTCCCTACCCCTACCTTACCCCTACCCTACCCCAACCCAACCCAACCCCAACCCAACCCCTCCCCTACCCTACCCCACCCCACCTCCGTGTTTTTTATTTATATTTTTATTTCCCATTGTTTGTTGTTTTTGTCTGGAACTGTGTCTGTGTTTGTTTTTGTTTGTGTATTTGTGAGTTTGTATGTTTATTTTTTATTTGCAGTATGGGACGAGTGTATATGGATGTGTGTTTTAGCGCGTATGTGTTGTAGGTTTGTGTGTGTGTGAGAGAGAGAGAGAGAGAGAGAGAGAGAGAGAGAGAGAGAGAGAGAGAGAGAGAGAGCGGGGACTGGGAAATCTCGTGTATTTTTTTACAATCATCTCTTCTTACTCCCTGGAGAAGATATTTCACTTTATAATCTGACAGGTAGGTGAGGAAGGCCTAGGAACATCCCCCTTTCATCCCTTTCCCTTTCCCCTCCCCCTTTCCTCCTTTCATCCTTTTTCCCTCCCACCTTTCCCCCTCCTTCTTTCATCCCTTCCCCCCCCCGTTATCCTTTTTCCTCCCTCATTTCCCCTCCCTCTTTCACCCTCCCTCCTTCTGTCTGTCTTCCATGGCACACGGTTGAGAGCCTCTGCTTATTATATACTTGTATGTACTCTCCCTTCTCCCCCTCTAAGCCTATACTCTCCCTTTTCTCTCTCTAAGCCTATACTCTCCCTTCTCCCCCTCTAAGCCTATACTCTCCCTTCTCCCCCTCTAAGCCATACTCTCCCTTCTCCCCTGCCTGCAGTTCCTTTCTCCCCAAGCTTCCAGGGTACACCTCCCTGCCTCTGGGCAATACCTCCCCCTTTCCCCGCCTCAAGTGCTCCCTTCTCCCCCGCCTCAAGTACCTCCTTCTCCCCCTCAAAGCCTATGGGCTCTCCCTTCAAGTCATACCTTCTCCCTTCAGCCATGGGCCTCTCACCCTGCCTCTGCTTCTCCTTCCTCCTGCTCCTGCCACGGCCTACCAGCTCTTCACCAACCCCATCCTCTCCCAACCCTGGCCCCACCCCTTCCCTCCCACCTTCGCCTCCACCCTTCCTCTCCCCACCAAGGCGATTTACTTATCATAAACTGTAAATATGTAAACAAGAGAAATGTCGTCTGTAAAAAAAGAAGAAGATAATTTAGACCTGTAGGCGATTTACTCATCTGTAGTGTTAACACGTAAAAATCCTTGTAAAAAACACGATAATTATATATATATATATCACTTATCCATACGCTGTAAATATGTAAAAAAAATGTATTCCCTGTAAAACAACAACAGTAAATGAGACGTACAAGCTATGTAAATGTCAGGACGTGTTCGATTGTGATGGAACCTTCAGCTGCTTGTCCTTCCTGCCACTCTACGTCCTCCTCTGCTGGATGGGAAAAGAGATGTATGTGTGTGTGTGTGGCGTAGGATTTGAATATATTTGTGTTGAGGGTGAGGGTGTGTTTGGTGGCGGGGAAGGGGATTGAGGGGAGTTTTTTCGCAGCTCTGTGTGTGTGTGTGTGGAGGGGGTGTTAAGGTGTTTGTAGGTGTAGGGGATTTCCCAGCAGCAGAAAGGAGAGGAGAGGACCAGTTAGTGCTATAATCCAAAACTCTTCTCCTCCCGTTTCTCTTCTACCCTTCAAACCCCTTTCCTTCTTCCTTTTCTAACCCACTCCCCTTCTCTCCTCCTCCTAACCACTTCCCCCTCCCCTTCTCCCCCTCTACCCCCTTCCCTTCACCTCCCCCCCCCCTCCTAACCCCTCCCACTCCTCTCCTGTCGTTAAGGGCCAAAATCACCTGTTGAAAGTTGAGGATTTTCGACTTTTTTTTTTTCAAGGATTTAAAGTTATGTGTTGGTTGCGTCTGTGTCCCCAGCCGTCGGGAGATTGTTCCCTACATCTGTGTTAGTGTGGAGGCTGTCGGGAAAATGGGGGTAGGTGAGATGAGGGGTGGTGGAGTGGTTGAGAGACGAGAAGGAGGTGTGAAAGTCTGAGGGCGGTTGAGTCGGAGGGGGTGGGGGAGGGAATGGCAGGCCAGTGAGAGAGAGGGAATGGTGGAGGGGAGAGGAAGAGGGAGGCTGAGAGAACAAGAGGGAGGGAGGAGGCAGGTTAAATCAAGAAATCAAGATGTGGGAGGGTATAGTAGGTAGGAGGAGGGAGGGAGGAAGGGTAGGGGACAAGGAGGGAGAAATGAGGGGGACAAGAAGGAGGGAGAGGGAGAGGAGGGGGACAAGAAGGAGGGAGGGTAGTGATGTACGCCCTCATCACACACTGCCGAGGAAGGAGGGAAGCATCTTCAGTCACGGCACAAAGTCTGGGGCGACACACACACACACGCACACGCACACACACACACACACACACACACACACACACACACACACACACACACACACTACAAGATGATTCTTAGAGTGAAGTAGTGTGACAGGAGGTGAGTTTCGTGTTTTCTACTCTCACCTCGTGTTCGTGTGTCGTATTCTGCCACCACAGCCATCGTAGGTGTGTGTGTGTGTGTGTGTGTGGTGTGTGTGTGTGCTTGTAATATATGCACACAAACACACACACACACACACACGCATTTGCTCACTCATACACGCGTACATAATTACACTATACAGATATCCGGTGAGAGAGAGAGAGGGGGGGGGGTGACCGTCAGGTGGACTTGGTGAAAATCTTGGGTGACAGCTCGTCGGCTTTCATTAAAAACTGTTCACTCCCTCCACTTTCACCTTAGAGTAGGCCAGAGAGAGAGAGAGCTAGCTTATTCTGTCTCTGCCTTCACAAATATTATAATTATTTTCATTTTGATTGCATATGCACGTATTCCAATTCCATCCATTAAATAAACACACGTAAATAAATAAAATATAATAACCGAACTGATTTTATTGTTGTTGTTATTATTATTATTATTATTATTATTATTATTATTATTATTACATTTTATTTCATTCCTCAAAGGGTCATTTGGACTGCCTTATCTCCTGAACGACAAGAGATATTGGTAAATGGTTCCTGCTAACGTGTCTATTGCGTTCATATGTCAGGCTGATGTTTTTGGTGACCCCTACTGCTAGAGGTCAAGGGTCAGACGTGAGGAAAAAAATTATAGATTGAAGACGCTATGGAATGTGGGTGAATGGTGAGTGAGTGAGTGAGTGAGTGCGTGAGTGAGTGTGTATATCTGTGTCTGTGTGTGTTTGTTTGTAGATCTCTTACGGTATATTCCTAGCTTATTGAACACACACACACACACACACACACACACACACACACACACACACACACTCGAGTCTGGAGAGGTTGGCCAAAGAGATAAACACATTACTTGGGTCTTTATAATACCAAAAGTTTCTAATATTCGTCCGGGGGGAAACGTGATGACCCAGACGTCTAGATTTGGCATGTCTCCCCGCTTCCCCTCCCTCTCCCCCTACCTTACCTTTCCTCCCCCCTTTCTTCCTACCACTCCCTCTTCCTCTCTCTTCCTTCTTTCCTCCTACCCTTTCCTCCTTCTCCCTCTCACCCCACCCACTCTTCCCTTTTCTTTCTTCCCTTTCCTTCTCTTGTCCGTTTCCCTTCCCTAGGTCAAAATCCCAATATGAGGAAAACTTACCTACAGTGTATGTGTGTGTGTGTGTGTGTGTGTGTGTGTGTGTGTGTGTGTGTGTGTGTGTGTGTGTGTGTGTGTGTGTGTGTGTTTCTGTCTGTATCTGTCTTCCTGTGTGTTTACTTGTCTCTGTCTGTCTGTCTGTCTGTCTGTCTGTGTGCACCCGACAGGAAGAAGAGGTTAACGAAGACAAATTTGGCGCGCATGACCCCTCCTCCTCTCTCCTCACCCCCCTCCCATTACCCTCCCACCCTCTCCCCTACCCACTCTCTCTTCCATACCATCTCCTTTTTCCCTACCCTCCTACCCTTCCTCCCTCACTCCCCCACTTCCCTACCCCTCCCACACCCCCCACTTCCCTACCCTCCCCCGTCTCTCTCCCCACCTCCCCATCGTCTCTCTCCACTCATCTCCCTCCCCCCACCTCCCCCATCCCGTCTCCTCCCCCTCCCCCCATCCCGTCTCTCTCCCCACCTCCCCCCATCCCCGTCTCTCTCCCCACCTCCCCCATCCCGTCTCTCTCCCCACCTCCCACATCCGTCTCTCCCCACCTCCCCCATCCCGTCTCTCTCCCCCACCTCCCCCATCCCGTCTCTCTCCCCCCACCCCCTCCCCATCCCGTCTCTCTCCCCCACCTCCCCATCCCGTCTCTCTCCCCACCTCCCCCCATCCGTCTCTCTCCCCCACCTCCCCCCATCCCGTCCTCTCTCCCCACCTCCCCATCCGTCTCTCTCCCCCCACCTCCCCATCCCGTCTCTCTCCCCACCTCCCCCCCATCCGTCTCTCTCCCCCACCTCCCCCATCCCGTCTCTCTCCCATAATGGCATCAACACCACCCCCCAATCTACAGGAACCCACAACCTCGCTTCCGGATGGCTCGCTGGATTCTTCTGCTGAGACGATTAGCTTCCGTGGGTGTGGTGCGGTGCGGTCACTCTTGTTTATAAGCCAACCCGCGGTCGTTACCCCCTCCTGACGGGCGATAACCACCTAATTGGGTGATGTTTGGTGGGGGAGGGGGGTCTTCTCTTTCCTCCTCTTCCCTCCCTCCCTCCCTCCCTCCCTCCTCCTCCCCCCCACCGACCACCCACAACGCGCCATGATCACCCAAAGTTGTTCTGGATTTGCCTATGCTGGGAGGATTGGTGCTCTCTCTCTCTCTCTCTCTCTCTCTCTCTCTCTCTCTCTCTCTCTTTAGCTATTTTAATGTATTTTCTTGTAATTTTTCTTTCTCTCTTCGCTCACATTTTGCTTACATTGTTTTGTTTGTCTTCTTTTATTTACTCTCAATTTTATTTCGAGATTTTTTGTTTTTATCGTCTTTTTATTTTTTCCCCTCACCTCCATCGTCTTAATCTCTATCGCTGTAGCTGCCACCACCATGCCGCCAGCTCCCCCAGTCTCCCATCATAACCGCCACTAGCCGCCAACGCCCCGCCTCCCCGCCATCAACCTCCACTATCCTCTCATCGTCTACCGCTATAGCCGCCTCCCCCGCCACCAACCGCCTCCTCCCCGCCACCAACCGCCTTCTCCCCTGCCACCAACCGCCTTCTCCCCGCCACCAACCGCCTCCTCCCTGCCACCAACCGCCTCCTCC
Organism: Homarus americanus; assembly: GCF_018991925.1. Lineage (NCBI taxonomy): Eukaryota > Metazoa > Arthropoda > Malacostraca > Decapoda > Nephropidae > Homarus > Homarus americanus. The sequence continues at coordinate 12,034 of NW_024724801.1, forward strand.
TGCCACCAGCCGCCTCCTCCCTGCCACCAGCCGCCTCCTCCCCGCCACTGCTCCCTCCCTGCCACCAACCGCCTCCTCCCCGCCACCAACCGCCTCCCTCCGCCACCAACCGCCACCAGCCACTGCCCGGAAGACGATACAGTATACACACGAGAGGGAGACTACACAGCTGACTGCCAATATTTACCTCTTGTGCTATATTGAGGGAGACGTGTCTGGCACTCCTAGACGCTGGCACTACTCCTCCTCCTCCTCCCTGGGCCTTTGGCACTACTCCTCCTCCTCTAGACAGCTGGCACTACTACTCCTCCTCCTCCTAGACGCTGGCACTACTCCTCCTCCTAGACGCTGGCACTACTCCTCCTCCTCCTCCTAGACGCTGGCACTACTCCTCCTCCTCCTAGACACTTCAGCACTACTACTCCTCCTCCTCCTAGACGCTGGCACTACTCCTCCTCCTAGACGCTGGCACTACTCCTCCTCCCTAGACGCTGGCACTACTCCTCCTCCTCCTAGACGCTGGCACTACTCCTCCTCCTAGACGCTGGCACTGCTCCTCCTCCTCGTAGACGCTGGCGCTACTCCTCCGTAGACGCTGGCGCTGCTGCTGCTCCTCCTAGACGCTGGCACTGCTCCTCCTAGACGCTGGCACTGCTGCTCCTCCTCCTAGACGCTGCTGCTGCTGCTCCTCCTCCTCCTAGACATTGTGTCGAGTTTCATGTTTAGTCGAGGACGGGGCGGGGAGGAGGGTCGGGTGTCGCTCACTGTTTGCTACCGCCTCTCGTCAGGAATTGGATGAAATTTGCCGGAAGATGCTGAGGTTGGGAGGCGTCTGCTGAGGTTGGGAGGCGTCTGCTGAGGTTGGGAGGCGTCTGCTGAGGTTGGGAGGCGTCTGCTGAGGTTCCGAGGCGTTTTGCTGAGGTCCCGAGGCGTCTGTTGAGGTTCCGAGGCGTCTGCTGAGGTCCCGAGGCGTCTGCTGAGGTCCAGAGGCGTTTTGCTGAGGTCCCGAGGCGTCTGTTGAGGTTCCGAGGTGTCTGCTGAGGTTCCTAGGCGTCTGCTGAGGTCCAGGGAACACTCAGTTTAGGGACGGTGTGTAAGGGGGATGTTTTGAAGTGGTGTTTGCTGATGTTCGGTGATGTGTTGAGGTATTTGTTGCGGATGTTTGGCGAATTTTTGATGGCTATTATTTTCCATGCCTTTTGAGTTTTTCCTGAAGTGTGTCGTTGATGTCTCGTCGATGTCTCGTGTCTCATTGATGTCTCGTGTGTCAATGTCTCGTTGATATCTCGTTAATGTCTCGTGTGTCGTTGATGTCTCGTTAATGTCTCGTGGACCAGTTAGGAGACAAGTTTATACAGTGTTAATTATTATATTCAGCTTCATCCCCTTGACCCGACGCGTCCCCTCCAAGGCCAGTGGGAGGATACGGGTCGGGTCACATGTCCACTTGAAGAGAGTTCCGCGTGTCCAGGAGGCACAGGCGGAAGCTTGAGCGTGTCCAACTAGACATGTCCATTTGCTGGGAGAGTTGCCCCGACGTTTGATGACGGTGGGGGGTGGAGTTGAGAGAGGGGGGGGCATATAGCCACAGTCCCAGTGTGTAAAGTGAATTTAAATTGATAATGAGAGAAAGAATGAAAATAAACACTGGAAATGCTGGAAGAATTGGGAGGGAGGGTGGGGTGGACGGGGAGGAGGAGGTGGGTGAGGGGTGTAGGGGGAGGTGGGTAGACGGGAGGAGGGAGGAGGTGACGGGGAGGAGGGAGGTGGGTGACGGGAGAGGGAGGTGGGGTGAGGGGGAGGAGGGAGGGAGGAGGGTTGAGGGGAGGGTGGGGTGAGGAGGGAGGGTAGGTGAGGGGAGGGAGGGAGGGTAGGTGAGGGGATGGAGGCAGGGTAGTGGAGGGGGGAGATGATGATATGTGGAATTGATGAGTAGTGTATGTGTGTGCATTCTCATGTGATGACAAGGAAACACTGAATGGCAAAACACACACACACACACACACACACACGTCAATATCATCAATAAGTGATCTCTTTAATTCTCCTTCCCCACGAGACTCTCTCTCTCCCTTCTCTCTCACCTGTAACATTTCATCACATTCCCTTCTCGCTCTTCATGAATCCTTCCTCAGGGTGGAAGGGTATTTATATCCCCCCTAGGACTCCTACCTACCCCTCACCCCCTCCCACTCATCCCTCATCCCCCTCACCCCTCTTCCCCTCACCCCCCTTCCCCACTCCTGACGTAAGGTCTCTCCTCCTCAGGGACACAACTCATACAAGACTCCTGCAACCTGTCATCTACTGGAAGCCTTCTGTCCTTCCAATCCTCCTTGTTTCCTCCCCCTCCTAGTCCTTACCTCCTCCTCCTCCTCCTAGCCCCCTCCCTCTGGCCCTCCTCCTCCTCCTTGCCCCCCTCCCTCTGTCCCTCCTCGCCCGCTTCTTACTCCTTGCCCTTCTCCTCCTCTCCGCTCTCTCCTCCTCACCCCCCTTCCCCTTCTATCTTTTTCCTCACGTGGGTCTTTCATCCTTAACAGATACTTATCGAAGACTTCTCAGGACCTCCTCCCCCTCTCCACCCTTCTCCCCCTCCCAAGAGGCACTGATCTAAGACCTCTGCAGGATGTCACTCACTAGGATTCCCCTTCCCCCCTCCTTCACCCCGTTTCCCCTTCCTACATCCCCTTCACTCCCTTCCTGCACCCCATTCTCCCTCCTATACCCCCTTTTCCTCATCCCACACCCCTTTCTCCATCCCACACCCCATTTTCTCCCCACACTCATTTTCTCCCTTCTACACCCCATTTTCTCCCTCCTCCGCCCCTTCTCCCCCTCCTTCACCCCCACCCACAGGAGTTCAGGCTCCCCGGGAAACTTTTGTGTGGTAAATGATTAACAAACTTGGCCCATCAAAGGCGGTGGTTCTTATGATCTGCACGAGTGTGGGAGGGTAGCGTGGGTGGAGGGCAGTGTGGGTGGAGGGTAGCGTGGGTGGAGGGTAGCGTGGGTGGAGGGTAGCGTGGGTGGAGGGTAGCGTGGGTGGAGGGTAGCGTGAGGGTAGCGTGGGGTGGAGGGCAAGTGTGGGTGGAGGGGTGTGTCGAGGGTAGTGGGGTGGAGGTGGCGGGTGGAGGGTAGCGTGGGTGGAGGCACAAAGGGGGTGAGGGTAGCGTGGTGGAGGGTAGCGCGGATGGAGCATTAGCGGGGGTGGAGGGTAGCGTGGGTGGAGGGTAGCGTGGGTGGAGAATAGCGGGGGTGGAGGGTAGCGTGGGTGGATGGTAGCGGGGGTGGGGGGTAACGTGGGTGGAGGGTAGCGTGGGTGGAAGGTAAATGGGGTTGTGGAGTGAAGGGATGAAGGGTGGAGGGGTAATGGAGGATGGTAAGGAGAGGAGGAGGATAATAATAACAATAGTAATAAATAACTAAATAGATAAATTACCATAATCAATCACAAACATAACATGAATAATCCTCCTCCCTACCAATCCCCAATCCCCTTAATCCCTACAATAACCCCCCCTCCCTCCCTCCCTCCCTCCAATGTATATATTTTTAGGCGAGAGGGAAGAGGGATTTTAGATGAGGATTTTTGTCCTGGTAATATTCGGTGATTTACGTGAGGGATTGATGAAATTGCCCCGGATTACAGCGATTACTGGCTATCATAATCCGCCACTCCCGTCGCTTCTTGTAACACTTTCCTCCCGTACTCGATCGTAATGGGGGAATTGGGGAGTCGTTATCAGGTAATTGTGGGGGTGGGGAATTTATATTGAAAATTACCTGGGTGGGGGAGGAGAGGGGGTGAAAGGGAGGGTGGGGTGAAGGGGAGGGTGGGGGTGAAGTGGAGGGTGAGGGTGAAGGGGAGGAAGGAAGGATAAGAGGTAAGGGAGACAGTGAGGGAAGAGGGGGAGGGGAGAGGTAAGGGAGAGGGGGGGGTAAGGGAAAGGAAAATGGGGAATAGGGAGGTGGAGAGGGGAAAACAATGAAGGGAAAAGTGAGGGGAGAAGGGAAGAAAAAGTAGAAGAGGAAGAAGGAAAATGGGAGGAGGAATTGTAATAAAGAAGAGTAAATAATTGGGAAATACGACAAATAAATAATAAATTGGAGGGTAAACAAAAAAACCAGTTGATTGTATGATACAGACTCAGTCAAAACCAAAACAAATAATATAGAAAACGGTAGAAACTACAAAAACGGTAAACTACAGAAAACGGTAAAAGTGACGGGAAACGGTAAAAAAAATCAAAGACGGTAAAACAAAAGAAAACGGAAAAATACAGAACTAAACGGTAAAAACAACAGAAAACGGGAAAATACTACAACAGAAAACGAGAAAATACAACAGAAACGGAAGAAAAAAAAACCGCTAAAAAATTAAGTTACAGGAAAAGGAAATTTGTAGCCGAAAGTTTCTGACAAATTGTTTGGATAAAATTATAAGTGGGTAAAGTACGGAATAAGTTTGCTTGTTTTTCGAAGGCTGGATAAAGTGAAGGTCCTTGTGTTTGTCTGTCTGTCTGTTTGTTTTTCGAAGGTCCATGTGTTTGTGTGTTTGTTTGCGAGGTGTTATATTGCCATGTGTGTATTGTAAAAGGCGAGTCTCATATCGTCTCTAATGGGTTGCGTTATCGTACTCATGGGGTGAAGACATCGTACTCATGGGGTTAAGTCATCGTACTCATGGGGTTAAGACGTCGTACTCATGGGGTTAAGTCATCGTACTCATGGGGTTAAGTCATCGTACTCATGGGGTTAAGTCATCGTTCTCATGGGGTTAAGACATCGTACTCATAGGGTTAAGACATCGTACTCATGGGGTTAAGACATCGTACTCATGGGGTTAAGACACTGCAATCATAGGGGGTTAAGTCATCGTACTCATGGGGTTAAGTCATCGTACTCATGGGGTTAAGTCATCGTTCTCATGGGGTTAAGACATCGTACTCATAGGGTTAAGACATCGTACTCATGGGGTTAAGACATCGTACTCATGGGGTTAAGACATCGTACTCATGGGGTTAAGACATCGTACTCATGGGGTTAAGACATCGTACCTCATGGGGTTAAGTCATCGTTCTCAGGTTAAGACATCGTACCATGGGGTTAAGACATCGTACTAGATAAGACATCGCACTCATGGGGTTGACATCGTACTCATGGGTTAAGACATCGTACTCATGGGGTTAAGACATCGTACTCATGGGGTTAAGACATCGTACCATGGGGTTAAGTCATCGTTCTCATGGGGTTAAGACGTCGTACCATGGGGTTAAGACATCGTACTCATAGGTTAAGACATCGTACTCATGGTTAAGACATCGTACCCATGGGGTTAAGACATCGTACTCATGGGGTTAAGTCATCGTTCTCATGGGGTTAAGACGTCGTACTCATGGGGGTGTGAAGACATCGTACTCATGGGGTTAAGACGTCGTACTCATGGCGACGTCGTACTCATGGGGTGAAGACATATGGGGTTAAGACGTCGTAACGGTAAAGACGTCGTACCTAGGTTAAGACCCGTACTCATGGGGTTAAGACGTCGTAACGGCGGGGTTAAGACATCGTACTACATGGGGTAAGACGTCGTACTCATGGGGTTAAGACGTCGCACTCATGGGGTGAAGACATCGTACTCATGGGGTTAAGACGTCGTACTCATGGGGTTAAGACGTCGCACCTATGGGGTTAAGACCCTAAGCTAAGTCGTACTCATGGGGTTAAGACATCGCACTATGGGGTTAAGACATCGTACCCATGGGTTAAGACGTCGTACTCATAGGTTAAGACATCGTACTCATGGGGTTAAGACATCGTACTCATGGGGTTAAGACATCGTACCCATGGGTTAAGACATCGTACTCATGGGGTTAAGACATCGTACTCATGGGGTTAAGACATCGCACCATGGGGTTAAGACATGTACTCATGGGGTTAAGACATCGTACTCATGGGGTTAAGACGTCGTAATCATGGGGTTAAGACGTCGTACCTGCGGGGTTAAGACATCGTACTCCATGGGGTTAAGACGTCGTACCTGGACATCGTACTCATGGGTTGTCATCGTACTATGGGGTTAAGACGTCGTACCCATGGGGTTAAGACATCGTACCTCATGGGGTTAAGACGTCGTACTATGGGGTTAAGACATCGTACCATGGGGTTAAGACATCGTAATCATGGGGTTAAGACATCGTACTCATGGGGTTAAGACGTCGTACTCATGGGGTTAAGACATCGTACTCATGGGGGTTAGACATCGTACCATGGGGTTAGACATCGTACTCATGGGGTAAGACGTCACATGGGAAACATCGTACCATGGGGTTAGCATCGTACTCAAAGGGAGACATCGTACTCATGGGGTTAAGACATCGTACTCATGGGGTTAGGACATCGTACTCATGGGGTTAAGACATCGTACTCATGGGTTAAGACATCGCACTGGGGTTAAGACATCGTACCCATGGGTTAAGACATCGTACTCAGGGAAGGCATCGTCGTACTATGGGGTTAAGACATCGTACCCATGGGGTTAAGACATCGTACCATAAGTTGTCATCGTACTATGGGTTAAGACATCGCACCATGGTTAAGACATCGCACCATGGGGTTGACATCGCACTCCATAAAGAATGCACTCATGGGAAGACATCGCACCATGGGGTTAGGACATCGTACCATGGGCTAAGACATCGTACCTCATGGGGTTAAGACATCGTACCATGGGGTTAAGACATCGTACCTTATGGAGTTAGACGTCGTACCCATGGGTAGACATCGTACCATGGGGTTAAGACATCGTACTCAAGGGGGTTAGGACATCGTACCATGGGGGTAAGACATCGTACTCATGGGGTTAAGGCGTCACCATGGGGTTAAGGCATCGTACCATGGTTAAGACATCGTACCATGGGGGTTAAGACATCGTACCATGGGGTTAAGACATCGTACTATGGGGAAGCTAAGACATCGCACTCATGGGGTTAAGGCATCGACTGCTTAGCATCGTACCATGGGGTTAAGACATCGTACCTCATGGGGTTAAGGCGTACTCGTACTCATGGGGTTGACATCGCACTAAGGGGTTAAGACATCGTACTCATGGGGTTAAGACATCGTACTGGCGGGGTTAAGACGTCGTACCATGGGGTTAAGGCGTCGTACTCATGGGGTTAAGTCATCGTACTCATGGGGAGACGTCGCACTCATGGGGTTAAGACATCGTACTCATGGTTAAGAGCGTCGTACCATGGGGTTAAGGCATTGTACTCATGGGGTTAGACGTCGTACTCATGGGGTTAAGACGTCGTCACCATGGGGTTAAGGCATTGTACCATGGGGTTAAGACGTCGCAATGGGGTTAAGGCGTCGTACCATGGGGGTTAAGCATCGTACTCATGGGGTTAAGACGTCGTACTCATGGGGTTAAGACGTCGTACTCATGGGGTTAAGACATCGCACCCATGGGGTTAAGACATTGTACTCATGGGGTTGAAGTCGTACCCATGGGGTTAAGACGTCGTACTCATGGGGTTAAGGCATCGTACCCATGGGGTTAAGCGCCGTACTCATGGGGTTAAGGCATCGTACTCATGAGGTAAGACTCACCATGGGGTTAAGACGTCGTACCAGGTTAAGGCATCGTACCCATGGGGTTAAGACATCGTACCATGGGGTTGTCATCGTACTCATGGGGTTAAGTCATCGTACCATGGGTTGTCATCGCATCATGGGGTTAAGTCATCGTACTCATGGGGTTAAAGTCATAGAATTTTAGATAATTCAATCTACTGCAAGATGGTGGAGAGGTTGATGTGTGTGTGTTGTACGGGTGCAGGCGAGTTGATGTATATGCAAATGGTTGCAGGCGAAGTGTGTGTGTGTGTGTACGGGCGGCAGGTTATGTATTATTGCAAATGGTTGCAGGCGAAGTGTGTGTGTGTGTGTGTGTGTGGGTATGGGGCACGAGGTTGATGTATTGCATTGCAGGCGGCGTGTGTGTGTGTACGGTGCAGGCGTGGTTGATGTATTATTGCAGATGGTTGCAGGCGAAGTGTGTGTGTGTGTGTGTGTGTGTGTGTTGTATGGGTGCAGACGAGGTTGATGTATTATTGCAGATGGTTGCAGGCGAAGTGTGTGTGTGTGTGTGTGTGTGTGTGTGTGTGTGTGTGTGTGTACGGTGCAGACGAGGTTGACGTGTGAGGGCGGTGCATAATTTCCCTAGCCTTCAGCTAATTGTTTTATCTACGTGAAGTTAAAGGAGAGAGGATGGCCGCCCGCTCCTCCCTCTTCCCTCCCTCCGTCTCCTTCCTTCCTCCTCCCTTCCCTACCAGCCCACCTTGCTTCTTTCCCTCCCACCCTCTTTTGCTTCTTCCCCTACCTCCCCCTTCCCCCTTGCTTCTTCCCTCCTACCCTCCCTATCTTAGCCATACTCCATCTTTCCCTCCCTACCTCCCTCTCTCCTTCCTAGCTACATTCCATCTTCCTCCCTCCCTCCTCCCTCCCTCCCTCCTTCCCGGTCCACACACCAAAAATTAGCCGCCTCCACCATTACCGACCATTAGCCTTGAACGTTCCTTATTAATGGTCGTTTGAACTGACCACCGCTTTTATGCCCCGCCCTGATTGTGTGATGTAGCGTTGTCTGTCTGTCTGTCTTTATTATTTAACCTTCTCGAACATCTGTCTGTGACGACCTGACCTCTCGAGCGTGTGTCGTACGACCTGACCTCTCGAGCGTGTGTCTGTGTACGACCTGACCTCTCGAGCGTCTGTGTATGACCTGACCTCTCGAGCGTGTGTGTACGACCTGACCTCTCGAGCGTCTGTCTGTGTACGACCTGACCTTTCGAGCGTCTGTCTGTGTACGACCTGACCTCTCGAGCGTCCGTGTGTGTACGACCTGACCTCTGGAGTGTCTGTCTGTGAACGACCTGACCTCTCGAGCGTCTGTCTGTTTACGAGCCTGACCCTCGAGCGTCTGTCATGTTCGACCTGACCTCTCGAGCGTCTGTCTGTGTACGACCTGACCTTTCGAGCGCCTGTCTGTGTACGACCTGACCTCTGGAGCGTCTGTCTGTGTACGACCTGACCTCTGAGCGTCTGTCTGTGTACGACCTGACCTCTCGAGCGCCTGTCGTGCGTCTGTGTACCCCGTCCTTTGAGCGTCTGTCTGTGTGTGTGTGTACGATCTAACCTCTCGACGGCTGTAAACCAGACGCGGCTACAACTTTACGTGTTGACTTTTGTTATGTTTTTTATTTTTATTTATTTTTACCCTAAAAGTTTTTGTCCGGTGTTTACCTTTTGTGTTTGTGGGTCGTTGTTGGTTAACTGTTTGATGACGCTGGTTTAACCTTTGAGGACGCTGGTTTAACCCTTTGAGGATATTGGTTTAACCCTTTGAGGATATTGGTTTAACCCTTTGAGACTATTGTTTAACTTTGGGGATATTGGTTTAACCTTGATGACGGTGTTTTAACCCCTTGAGGACGCTGGTTTAACCTTTGAGGATTTAACCCTTTGAGACTATTGGTTTAATCCTTTGAGGCCGTCCCACGTCCTCTTGGGTTAAACTACCGTCATCAAGGGTTAAACCATTTTCTCGAAGGGTTAACCTCACTGAGTGCCTTAATGGTTGTTTGCCTTCAGGCCATCGTGGATTTAAAGATTTAGAATCAATAAACCAACTGAGTAAAGTCTGTTAACAGTAGTGGATCTGTTGTGTGAGTGTAGTAACAGGTACTGTCTCCTGTTAACAGAATTCATTTATACGTGAGTGAATTGGGAGTCCAGTTTACATGGGATCTGTTTCATGTAACGTGGGGGAAAGAGGTATACTCCTGTTAACGGGGTGATAGCTGTTAACGGGTGGATGTATATGAGGGTGTAGATGGCTGGCGGTGTGGGAATAACAGCTGGACCCCTCTCATAAAGTTGTCATCCTGTGTGTGTGTGTGTTGGTCAATAAGGTGTACGGTACAAACTTGATCCATTAGTTTGAGGGAGTGGTGGCAGCAGCTTGCGTCCACAGCCATCTACAGGGGAGTGTTTATATAAAAATGTAACACTGAGGAGGAAACTGGCAGCAGCTGTTGTTGTTGTTATTGTTATTATTATTATTATTATTATTATTATTATTATTATTATTTTTGTTATTATTATTATTATTATTATTATTATTATTATTATTATTATTATTATTGTTGCTGTTACCAAGTCGCAATAAACCTTCACTGTTACCTGCCTCACACAACACCTACACACCTCAACAACAAATTTGAGCTACAGGTATGGTAATAATATCAACTCGATTCACCTGGAATTATGAGGGTATTAAAGAGACGGTAGCAGCTAATTTTTGAGGGGCTGATAAGGCTGGGGAGTGGGATAATCTCCACCCAACCGGAATTAGAATTTCTTAATTAGTTGGTGTTGATGTTAAATTCTAATGTTTTGTGTGTTTATTTAAGTAGAATTGGGAGAATTTATAGCCATTGTGAAGCTAATTCTGGGTTGTTTGTAATGTGGTGATCATATCTATGCAGTAATATATCAAGGCTGTCTGTTCAGGTATATATATATTTTTTCATTTGGAGTGAAATTTAGTTCTGGTAAATGTGTTTAGAAGGTGAGGTAGTGGAACTGTTGTGTGTTTGATGAGTCAGGTGTGGAGCCATCATTTAATGTCGTAATTAATACAAACACAGGTGCGTCATCAGGTAATAACAAGTGAGGTTTGAACATAGGTCATTTGGGATGGGTAAGGTTGAGGACGAGTGGTGACCTGATGATTAGCTCCTCAGTTTATTTCCTGAAGATTAACCACCCTAACGTTAATTTGATCTGTTGAGCTTAACTTATTGCTAGCCTAACCTAATTAAACCTAACGTAACCTAACGCTTACTTAACCTAACCTAACTCTGGCCTAACATAACCAACCTAACCTAGCATAACCTAACTTAATTTAACATAGCGCCCCCCCTCTTCAAAAAGAATAAAAATAATAATAAGTAAAATAAAGATTAGGTTGTTTAATGAGGGTCAGGGTGAATGAGACAGGTGTGTATGTTGGGGGGACCTCAGGTGTGTGTGTGTGTGTGTGTGTGTGTGTGTGTGTGTGTTAGTCGCCATGTAGCGGATGTTAATGGTGATAATAATAATAATACTAAAAAGATGAAATATTTTAACAGTCGTAATAATATGAATAATGATGATAACAATAACAACAACATTCTCCAGGAACAAATGAACAATAAGAAAAAAATAAGGTTCAGAATCATTTCAGTAATTGAATTTATACAGCTTATGAAATCACAAGGAAAAATAACGAAAGATAAACAAAAATTACGCATCCTGTTCGTCCCTTGAGATAAAAAAAGAAATGCCGAGTAAATAAATAAACAGTAAACACGGGAGGAATCATCAGATAACACGGCTGAAAAAAACTCAGATCAGAGACGGAATAAAAAAATACAGTAAATGAGAAACCGTGTCTGTTTGATGGCCGTTTTTGATTGGTTGTTGACGAGTCCTGCAGCTGGTATCCGGGTGTTTCGTGATGTGTGTTGTTGCTTTTTTCTCCCAGGGCGTGGTGTTGTCTCATGCTGTCCCCTAAGCGTGTGTTGGAGGACCCGGGAAATGTGACCGATTTGACACACACACACACACACACACACACACACTCCACTTACCTGTTTAGGCCAGATACCCGCATATGGAGAGGAAAGTAGCCCAGGAGATAGATAAAGGAAGGGAGCTGAGGTGGTAGATGAGAGAAGTGAGATGAACCTAGGTAAGTGGATGTTGGATGACGATGAGGTGGGAGGTGAGGTGAGGAGGTGAGGTGAGGTGAGGTGAGTGAGGTGAGGTGAGGTGAGGTGAGACAGAATCAATGACCAGGACAGAGACAATGCTTGAAGGAATTGATCACCACCACCACTCCATGTTGAGAGGGCTGGAGGGAGGAGGGAAGGGAGGCGAGGAGGAGGAGAGAGGACTGAGTGGGAAGGAGGGGGAAATGAGAGGGAGGAACTGCTGGTGATGAAAGGGTTAGGAGGGGGATGAGGGGAGGTGAGGTGAGGTGAGTGTTACATACAGATAAGGAGTCTGCATAGGCCGGTTGACCTGTGCATGGCAGCTCCTGTCGAGAGTTACTACCACTCTCTATCATCCATGAATCTATCTAACCTTTTTGAAACTTCCAGCGTTCCAACACTTACTACAAAGTTGCTAAGCTTGGTAACTAGTGGGTACACAGGCCAGTACACACAGCCACTTAATGCAGCACAGCCACAAATACAGTACACCAATAACACAACAAACCTTAACAGTACACAGCCATATGCACACAGCCAACATACACAGCCCCAATACACCTAATACACAGGATCAGTGAGGTGTGGGGCCCCTACTAATTACTGATGCGCGTGTGATGTGTTTTAATTAGCCTAATGACTTTAATTATATTGTCATTGTTCAACTCTGGTAAAATAAAAGGTCTTTGGCAAAACACACCCCTTTGTTAGAGGATATTAATGGTCCTTTTCAAGTCGCCAACAATACGGTTCCCGGCCCTGTTTTTTAAGGCTGGTTATCGTTTCATTTCTTTGAGCAAACTCTGAATAAACTTAATGTGGTTCTCGCCTCCCGTTTTATTTAAATTAATATTGTTGGCCAGTTTCCGATATAAAAACAAACAAACAAAAAAACACTGATTACGCTTCCTGTTTTTTAATTTTTTAGACGACTCTCCATTACAGAAAATATTTTAGTCTCTCCCATTATTCCTTCAAACAGACAATCTCTAATTCAAGTGATATCGTTAAATATTATTACCATTCCTGACACGAGAGCAGAAACAGCTGTATAGAGTTAATCTTGTCCACCTGTCTTGTCTGTTTGTGTGTGTGTCTGTCTGTCTCTGTCTGTCGTGTTCTGACTTGTTACAACTACATCATCACAAAAGTAGGTCGCGTGAATTCTCCCCTCCCTTCCTCCCCCTCCTCTTTTCTCCCCCCTTCTCCTCCTCCCTGGTGACGACGACTACTGCTGCTGGAGTATTGAACATCGCCTTGTCCATCCGGCTCAAGTCGATGCTCCTTCTCACTTCCCCAGCCTCTGAGGACCCCAGACTCTCTCCTTCTGTGTATTGTGGGGTGATGGGAGAGAGGTGAGGGTGGGGGAGGTGAGGGTGATGGGGAGGGAGGTGATGGGGAGAGGGTGAGGTGATAAGAGAGGTGAGAGGATGGGGAGGTGTGGGTGATAGGGGAGGTGAGGGTGATGGGGAGGTGTGGGTGATAGGGGAGGAGAGGGCGATGGAGGTAGGGAGGGGTATAATATGTAGTCTGGGGTGTGGGGGAGGGAGAAGAGGTCTAGCAGTGTGTGTGTGTGTGTGTGTGTGTGTGTGTGTGTGTAAGGTGTGAGGGTGTACTACTGGGGTGAACGAACCGTGAAGGAGATCCTCCGCTGTGCTAGTGACATAACTCTACTCCACTCCCTCCTCCTTCCTTACCTCCTCCCTCCCTTCCTTACTCTCCTCTCCTCTCTACTCTCCTCCTCCTCTACTCTCCTCCCTCCCTTCCTTACTCTCCTCTCCTTCCCTTACTCTACTCCCCGTCTTCCTTTCTCACATCTCCTTCCCCTATCCTCCTCCTCCCCCCCTCCATCCTTACTCTTTTCCTCAACACAACCCTGGAGAGAGAGAGAGAGAGAGAGAGAGAGAGAGAGAGAGAGAGAGAGACCCTACACCTCCCTTCTTAACAAAGTTTTGAGAGGAAAACTCCATAGATTAGCTCTGTAATTCCCAGAATACATTCATATATAAGTATCAACCCCACTGATGACGTTGATGAGGAATTGTGGATTAAATGACGTCACTCAGAGCTTTTTAAATCAACAGTGGTGGTAGGGTGTGTGTGTGTGTGTGTGTGTGTGTGTGTGTGTGTGTGTGTGTGTGTGTGTGTGTTGGGGAACTGATAACTCAAAAATAGATGGATTTGGAACTTGGTGTGTGGATGTTGGCTAAAAACGAAGAGGACTGTGATAATCTGTAGTACATCTCTTTGCTTATTTTCGGGGAGTTATGGCTTCTGTGTCGAAGCCATTGGGGGTGAGGACTGGACTCGATGGCTGCGGGGAGGGATGGACTCTATTGCCCAACTTGGGGAGTGGCTGGACTCTGATGGCTAACTGGGTGGGGCTAGACTCTGTTGGCCCAACTGGGGTGGCTGGACTCTGATGGCCAACTGGGTGGGGCTGGACTCTAATGGCCAACTAGGTGGCTGGACTCTGATGGCCAACTGGGTGGGGGCTGGACTCTGATGATGTAGCCACAACTGGAGGTGGCTGGACTCTGTTAACCAACTGGGTGGGGAGCTAGACTCTAATTGTGGCCAACTGGGTGGCTGGACATTAACTGGGTGGGGCTGGACTCTGATGATGGCCAACTGGGAGGTGGCTGGACTCTGATAACTGGGTGGGGGCTAAACTCTAATGGCCAACTGGGGCAGGTGGCTGGACTCTGATGGCCAACTGGGTGGGGTGGCTGGACTCTGATGCAACAGGAGGTGGCTGGACTCTGATGGCTAGGAGGTGCTAGACTCTGATGGCTGGTGGGGCTAAACTCTAATAACTGGTGGGGGTGAAATTGGCTGGATCCTTAATAGCTAACTGAAGTGGGGTGGCTGGACTCGGATGGCCAACCTAGAGCAATTTGTAGCCAGGATTGTGTACACACTATGCGATAAAGAAATTAAATCATTATCTCTAACTGTGTCTGTGTAAAATACTTCCCCTGTGTGGCTTTATGATCTGACTGATAAATGTTCTTCGGGTGTGAGGGATGTTTTATATTCCTAGTGCGATTAAAGGCAGCAAGCCTGTATTTTGGTCTTAACAGCACTGAAGGAAGTACTGTGGTGGTGTGGTGGTGGTGGTGGTGGTGGTGGTGGTCGTAACATCACTGGAGTTATAGTGGTGGTGGTGGTGGTGGTCTTCGTGTGTGGTGGGCGGTGGTGAGTGGTGGTGGTGGTGGTGTGGTGGTGGTGGTGGTCTTAACATCACTGGAGGTAGTACTCTGTGGTGGTGGTGGTGGTCTTAACATCACTGGGTAGGTACAGTGATGGCCTTATAACATGTAAACAGGCCTAAACTCGACCTGTTTGTCTGACCTGATGGTAAAACCCTAACCACATTCACAAACTTTCGGTGGCTAAAATTTGTTTGTGTCGTGTTTCCATTGTAACTTGTAGAATAGTAAACGTGTGTCTAATTAGCCGTTGGATTATCTCCACTAGGAGGGTGGTGGCGTTGGTGTTGACGATGTTTTAATAAGATTTGTGGTGTCGTAAGTAAGATTAGTGTCAGTTGTTTAATTTCGGGCGTGAACTGGTAGAAAATTTAATAATGTCGTAGGAACCTTGAGAATGTACCTCTCTCTCTCTCCCCTCTCTCTCTCTCTCTCTCTCTCTCTCTCTCTCTCTCTCTCTCTCTCTCTCTCCACCTTCCCCTCTCCTCCTTCCTGACTCCTCCCCACCCCCCTTCTCACTCTTCCTGTCCTTCTTCCTATTTCTCTCCTCCCCTCTTCTTCTTTGCGTCTTCCCTTCCTCCCTCTCAATCCTTTTCTTCTCTCCTCTTTACCCCCCTTCCTCTCTCCTCTCAAAGCCTCTTATCACTCTCATCCCCTACTCCTCCCCTTCCTTCCCTACACCCTTCTCTCCTCTCATCTCTCTTTCTCCTCTCCACAACCCTCCTCATTCCCTCTCATCCCATCCCTCCTCTCCTCAGCCCCTCTCCTTACCATCCCTTTCTCCCCTCTCCACCCCGTCCCTCTCCTCACCGCCCCTGTCCTCCCTCCTTCTCCTTCCTCCTCCCGCCCCTCTCCCACCCCGCCCCTCCCCACCCTTCTCCTCCCGCCCTCACCACCCCTCCACTCTCCACCGCCCTCTCCTCCCGCCCCCTCCCCTCCCACATCCCTGGGAGGCCGTCCTGGCGTCCCTGTGAGCAGATGGAATGGTCAGGATCACGCGCCCCTGCTACGTCCGCGGTTTCTTTATTTGGACATGTTGTGACTCAGTCGGCGGCTCTCTGCTGCTCATTACTCTTTCTTTGTCTGACTGTCTCTCTCTGTCTGCGTGTACGTGTCTGTCTGCAGTACGTGTCTGTCTGAATATATATACGTGTCTGTCTTGAGTGTGTATGTGTGTCTGTATGTCTGAGTGTGTGTATATGTGTCTGTATGTCTGAGTGTGTGTATATAATAATAATAATAATAATTAACGGTTTTATTGAAAAAAGTTCTCCAGCCAAGGCTGAAAAACCATTGGGCATGACTTATTACATACATTGGTGGTTTAACTCGCCTTCATTAGAAGGTAAAAGGCATACAGTGAACATACAGATTATGTAGGTGTTGAACAGCAAAGCAACTGAGTGTAGTAACTCCTCTGAATGTGGTGTTATGAGACTCACGTGGTGTAAGTAATTCCTCACAGATGGTCTTATAGAGAGGGCCCTCACGTGGTAGTAATTCCTCACAGATAATGAATTGTTGTGAGGGAGCCTCACGTCAGACCATAGTATTCCCTCACAGATGGTGTTATGAGGGGGCCTCACGTGAATGTGAAAATTCCCTCACAGATGGTGTTATGAGGGGCCTCACGTGTGTGTAGTAATTCCCTCACAGATGTGGTGTTATAGGGGCCTCTCGTAATTGTAATTTCGAAGATGGTGTATGAGGGCCTCACGTGGTGTAGTAATTCCCTCTGGATGGTGTTATGAGGGCCTCGTGGTGTGTGGGCCCCTGAATGGTATGAGGGCCTCGTGGTGTATTAATTCCTCACAGATGGTGTTATGAGGGCCTCACGTGGGAGATGGCAATGCTCCTTCACATATGGTGGTATGAGGAACCTCGTGGTGTGATAATTCCTCACAGATAGTGTTATGAGCCTCTCACGTGGTGTAGTAATTCCCTCACAGATGGTGTTATATAGTGGTGTGGTTCGAAAACCTTCCTATCGTAGACGGATTAACATCGCTGGTAAGTTGGGTCTCTGGCCGTTATCACTGGGTACCTGGGACAGCCTCACTGTGTGAAAGGTCAACAGGTACCACTGGTACATGACCCAAGTTGTTCTCACTGACTTAGCACTGTTCACCTGTTCACTTCTGTTTAACTGGTTCATTCTTTCCTAAATAAATATATCTTCTGGCGTGAACTTGTTGATATTCCGGTGGGGAGGAAGTTCGGGAAAATTGTATAAACCTTGCAATTAACCCCACCCTAACTGCTCCAGAAGGCACCAGAGTGCACGTCAACCACCCTTCATTGGTCAGAGATGTATGTGTCTGATGTCTGAGTGTGTGTATATGTGTCTGTATGTCTGAGTGTGTGTATATGTGTCTGTATACGTGTCTGTCTAGAGTGTGTCTTGGAGGTGCCTGTTTCTGTGTGTATGTCTCCTGTGTGTGTATGTCTGTCTGTCTGAGTCTGTGTGTATGGCTCCTCTGTGTGTGTGTATGTCTGTCTGTCTGAGTCTGTGTATGTCTCCCTGTGTGTGTGTATGTCTGAGTCTGTGTGTATGGTTTCTGTGTGTGTATGTCTGTCTGAGTCTGTGTATGTCTCCTGTGTGTGTGTGTATGTCTCCTGTGTGTGTGTGTATGTCTGTGTGTATGTCTCCTGTGTGTGTGTGTGTATGTCTCCTGTGTGTCGTTCAGTACCTCTCTCTACACCTGAATACACCTCCTTGTGCCTCTCAAGTGCCTGTCTGTCTAAGTCTTTGTCCCACCGGAGTGTCAACGTCCTCGTGTGTGTGTGTGTGTGTGTGTGTGTGTGTGTCGGGTTTCACAATTTCACACTTTATCTATAGTTTTGTCTATGTGTGCATGTTTGTTTTTCACTCACTCACTCACGCTCACACACACGCACACACCATACGGTCATAAAGGTCTTGGTGTCACTATTATTGGAAGCGTTGTCAATCAACGACACCCGCCTCTTCTGACCTTGCTGATACTGTTGTTGTTGGTACAGCTCGTTCAGGCGGTGATAGTTAGGATAATTGGAATATTCCTGTTGTATATATCCGTAGAACTTGGAATATTCCTGTTGTATATCTGTAATACCTTGGAATATTCCTATGCTTATTGCATGTTCTTGGAATATTTCAGTTATATATTCTTATATACTCCCACTATATACCCGTATATTCGTCGCTATTATTAATGTATATTCGTAGGCGTTATTGCGTTACTTTCATATCACATACCACACCAGTTACATCATATATATCCGTCTGGGTATATTCACGCCGGTGGTATATATATACTGTATGGTAAGGGGAGGGGTAAGGGAGGGGTAGTGATAATGGAGGATCAGTCTAGGCTTTAACCCGTCTTAGAGTGGCTTTATACTCTCTCTCTCTCTCTCTCTCTCTCTCTCTCTCTCATCGAAAGTGGTGAAAAAAGTCTGGTATAGTGGAGAACCCCGGCATGTAGTGGAGAACCCAGGTGTAGTGGAGGAACCCTGGTATGTGTGTGGAGGAACCCTGGTATGTAGTGGAGGAACCCAGGTATGGTGGAGGAACCCTGGTATGTAGTGGAGAAACCCAGGTATGTAGTGGAGGAACCCTGGTATGTAGTGGAGGAACCCAGGTATGTAGTGGAGGAACCTGGGTATGTAGTGGTGGGGAACCCTGGTATGTAGTGGAGAACCCTGGTATGTAGTGGAGGAACCCCATGTATGTGGAGGAACCTTGGTGTGAGGAACCCAGGTATGTAGTGGAGGAACCCTGGTATGTGGAGGAACCCTGGTATGTAGTGGAGGAACCCTGGTATGTAGTGGGGGAACCCCTGGTATGTAGTGGAGGAACCTGGTGATGTAGTGGAGGAACCCTGGATGTGTAGTGGAGGAACCCTGGTATGGTGGGAGGAACCCAGGTATGTAGTGGAGGAACCCTGGTATGTAGTGGAGGAACCCAGGTATGTAGTGGAGGAACCTGGTATGTAGTGGAGGAACCCAGGTATGTAGTGGAGGAACCCTGTATGGTGGGGAACCCTGGTATGTTGTGGAGGAACCTGCAGTGTGTGGAGGAACCCTGGTATAGTGGAGAACCCTGGTATGTAGTGGAGGAACCCTGGTATGTAGTGGAGGAACCCAGGTATGTGGTGAGGAACCCTGGTATGTAGTGGAGGAACCTGGTATGTAGTGGAGGAACCCTGGTATGTAGTGGAGGAACCCAGGTATGTAGTGGAGGAACCCAGGTATGTAGTGGAGGAACCTGGTATGTAGTGGAGGAACCTGCATGTAGTGGGAGGAACCCAGGTATGTAGTGGAGGAACCCAGGTATGTAGTGAGGAACCCAGGTATGTAGTGGAGGAACCCGGTATGTAGTGGAGGAACCCTGGTATGTAGTGGAGGAACCCTGGTATGTAGTGGAGGAACCTGGTATGGTGGAGGAACCCTGGTATGTAGTGGAGAACCCTGGTATGTAGTGGAGGAACCCTGGTGTAGTGGAGGAACCCTTGTATGTGGTGGAGGAACCCTGGTATGTAGTGGAAGAACCCAGGTATGTAGTGGAGGAACCCTGTATGTAGTGGAGGAACCCTGGTATGTAGGAGGAACCCTGGTAGTAGAGGTGTGCTGTAATTGGCTGATGGTAAGTTACAGAGAACCAATTCCTTTGTCCCTGAGCTGCCTGTGAGATAACACAACAATAATTAATTAGCCTTAGCTGTGTATTAGTGCAGTGCAGTGTTGTGTTGTGTTGTGTTGTGTTGTGTGTTCTTCTATGTTCATATGTATTCTCTGGTGTGTTCATGTGTTTAACTCTTGTTCATATAAACTATGCTATCCAGGGGTGTGTGTGTATGTGTATGTGTGTGTGTGTGTGTGTGTGTGTGTGTGTGTGGTCCTAGTCTCGTTCAGAAATAAGTTCAAATATTGTTCATCTGTGTTCTTTATTTAGTTCACGAATAACACACTTTGTCTAGTCATTGGTGTATCGTAATTAAAGCCTCAGTGATTGTGTTATGATTTCACTCACCTGAACTCACCTGTTGGGGGTTAATTAGTTCCTTGGCAGGTAATGTAGTCGATGCAAGGTGGGTATAATTTGGGTGATATCAACGTCAGGGTTTATGTAAATGAGTGGGGGTGAGAGGAGGAGGGAGAGTGAGGAGTGGGAGAGTGAGTGAGTGGGTGGTTGAGTGTGTGTGTGTGTGACAGGTGTTGGGAGGAAGGTTCATCCTCTCTCTCTCTCTCTCATATCCACCCTACTTCCCCACTCCCCACCTCCTACTTACCCCCCCTCTCTCTCACCCCCTCACCCATCCTACCTCCACCCCTCTCACCCACCTTACCTCCACCCCCTCTCACCCACCTTACCTCCACCCCCTCTCACCCACCTTACCTCCACCCTCCTCACCCACCTCTCACTTCCCTACCTCCCATCATCCACCCTACCTCTCACACCCGCCCATCCACTCTACCTTCAAGAAAAGACACATAAGAAGTTCTCAAATTTCCTGCCATTGGGAGAACTAACGAATAGAGAGTTGGCCAAATTGGTAAGGTGAGCTTCAGGTGTCTCTCTCTCTCACCACGTCTATCAGGAGTTGAGAGAGAGAGAGAGAAGAGAGAGAGAGAGAGAGACACTCTCCCTCCCAATTCCCGGGCCCGATAGTTCCTGGGGCTGTTGTCGGGTCGGGTTAATTAGCCCCCGGTCCTCTTGATGCTCACCTGGACGGCATTATACTTTCTCACCAGTGCTAGATTTTAGAGGTTCCTTCGGGAGATTTTTTTGAGGTTCCTTCGGAGCTTTTTAGAGGTTCCTTCTGGAGCTTTTTTTAGAGTTCATTCGATTTTTTTGTGTGGTTCCTTCGGAGTTAATAAAGATTCTCGGAAGTTGTGTCATTCCTTTGTTTTTGTTTTTATGAATCCTTCGGGTGTTTTATGAATCCTTTCGGTTGTTTTATGAATCCTTCTCGGGTGTTTTATGAATCCTTCGGTGTTTTATGAATCCTTCGGTTGTTTTAAGAATCTTTTAGTTAAGAATCCTTCGGGAGGTTTAAAAATTTCGAATCCAAAATGACTTAATCAGACTCCGGTGAGATATTATCCAGAACCTGTGATTATCCTGACTGGATTATTCAGACTTAGAATTATCCAGACTACTTGAGGATTATCCAGACTAATAATTATCCAGACTTATAAATATCCAGACTCTGGGATTATCCAGAGTCGACAGAGCTCTCAACTACCTGCAAGTCATCCCTAGTGTAGCGGCGTTCTCAGTGGCCGTGTTGGAGTCCTCTGACCTGCCAGGCTTTTCAGGACAAATTTAATCTTTTTCCCAGGGCCCGCGGAGTCCTAGGGCAGAGTGTCCTGAGTCCTGTGATTCTTCCAGATTTTCTTTTTGGAGTTTTGGAGTTTCTTGTTTTCTAATTGGCGTCTTTCTTGAAATTTTTGTTTGTTTGTGTTTGTTAATTTTTGGAGTTTTGTTGTTTTCACTTCGTGTCTTTTTTGGGGAGTTGTTTGTTTGTTTGTTTGTATTTGTTTGTTAGTTGATTTTTTTATTTTTTATTATTATTGGACTTTCTGGTTTTCCCTATTTCTTATTGGACTCTTCAGATTTTTCTTTGGACTCTTACACTCCTCAGATTACTCTTGGACTCCTTAAATTCCTCTTGGGACTCTTGCACTCCTCGACCTTCTTGAATTACCCGCCCCCCCTTCGACTCATTTTGAAGTGTCTAGACTCCTCCAAGACTCTCTGACACCTCCCAAACTTCCCGGATGCTTGAGGTGAGACTTTTCAAACTCCTCGAGGATTTCAAGATGTTCTCGAGTGTTGCTTTATAATTCAATTGATTGTGTGTGTGTGTGTGTGTGTGTATGTATGTGTATGTGTGGATATGTGTGTGTGTGTGTGTGTGTGTATATATGTATGTGTGGATATGTGTGTGTGTGTGTGTGTGTGTGTAGGACAGTTAAGCCTTCTAACGCCAGAACGTCAAAATACCTTCTGACAGTCACCCTTGTCCTTGAGGGTTGAGGCTCATTAAGACGGACCAATTAGGACTGGAACCCATTAAGACTGGGGTTCATTTTTGGAATAGGTACTATTAATAGAACTGTACTATTATCTCTCTCTCTTATTCTATATCTACCTATTTATTTTACTCTAGATTTTTATCGGCCTATCAATATCCATCCATCCATCCATCCATCCACCCATCCATCCATCCATCCATCCATCCATCCATCCATGTACTAAGGTCAAGGAATGGCATCCAGCATCCTCCCAGGCCGACTCGAGATATGATCTGGGACTCCGTATAGAATGTGGGACTCGAGGCTCCAGATTCTCTCTCTCTTATAATAATGGCGTCTTGGGCTTAAGGCTCCTGTACTGTATTCCCTAGTTTAAATTGGTACCGCCCCCCCCCCCTTACCACCACCTTACAATCCCCTTACGCCTCTTATTCCAATTTTCTTCTCCCTTGCCCTCTCCCCTCACTCACCCTTTCTCCCCTCTCCAACCTACTTTTCATCTTCCCCCCCTCACCATCTCCCCCTCACCTACCATCACTGCAGCACGGTATACGATCACAACCTCCCCCCTCAGGTAGGACTCTTGAAGGGTCGTACTCAACGTTCCTCGTGACTCAGGGACAGGAGTACATAAGAGAGTGACTGATGTAAACGACGGCGAAGACAACAACACTCGGTATGGCCGGATATCCTATGAAGCATTTACGTTGCTGTTTGGTCTGTGTCTGGGGGGTGGACAGTGTCTCTGGGGTAGGAGGAGGTTACCAGTATTTCGGGAGGTTGACAGTATTATAGGTAGTAGGCAGCTATCAAACAGGGACGTACTACCGCCTGGGAAGATATTGACAGCATAATGTGTTGTCTGATGGTAGACCCTGCTGCCATATGGCATCACGAAAATTGTGACCAAGTCCCAGGTTGCTGATCTGACTTTCTGCCTCATTTACACACAATTGCAGGGTCTCAATTGTTTCACTTACTATTGACAACACAACATACATATATTGTTTCTCACTACTGATCCTTTTTTTCATTTTTTGTATTTTTTATGGTTTTTTATTATTATTATTATTATTATTATTATTATTATTATTATTATTATTATTATTATTATTATTATTATTAAATTTGTGCCCCTCAGGCCCCGATGTGGGTCAGTGACCTGTGCCCGGGTGGGCTAATCCCCGTAAAAAAAATAATCGGGGGTGGAGGGACAGTATCTCGGGGGAAGGCACCTGGGGTAAGAGGAAGGCTAGTATTTCGGGAGGTTGACATTACTTCGGGGGTGACATTATATTTAAGGGGTAGATTGACAGTATTTCCTGTGGGGATTGATAGTATCTCCGGGGGTGGGATGTATCTCACGGATGAGTTAGGGTTATGTGTGTGTGTGTGTGTGTGTGTGAGAGAGAGAGGAATGAAGACGTTTTTAGTGTGTATTTATGGAGTTAAAAAGTGTACACAGAATAGAGAGAGAGAGAGCGAGCATGGTACTGTACCAACTGTGAACCTCCGGGCAGAACTGGGTGAGGAGGAGCCCCTTGAGGCGTGTTGGCTGGTCCCTTCACCCGGCTGCTTGGAGACCCACCAGGCAGCAGGACGGTCATCACCCCCCGCCCTCACTCACCCTTTGATCATCTCTGCTAACGGGGGCTCGGCCTCCACCATACTGAGCCGTCACATGGACTTACTGAGCCGTAATGAGGATTTAACACCGAGCCGTCACAAGGTTTTACTGAGTCGTCATAAGGATTTACTGAGCCGTCACATGGACTTACTGAGCCGTAATAAGGATTTAACACCGAGCCGTCACAAGGACTGAACACTGAGCCGTCACAAGAACACGTTCCTACCCTCAAGAGCGTCACCTCAGGCAGAGGGTTGGTCTGGCGTAACTTCCATAAACGTGTAATTGCGAGGTTGAGAGGAACGCCTGGCGATGATGATGTTCACACCTTAAGAGCGAAACTATAGTCATCGAGCGAACGTTCGCCTGGCATAACTTTCATAAGCGTGTCATTGCGGGGTGGATAGGAACGCCAGGCGCTTTTGATTGCTCGTGCTGGCGGTGTTTTGTGATCCGGGGTCTTAGCCAAGTTTGCCGGAGTTGGTGAAGTAAGTTTTGACAAGATCATCAACTTCTGGGCTGGTATTCTCAAAGGATCATAAGATACATTTGACCTTTATCTCCGGGTCTCTAACGTTCATTATACTTTAAGACACCTAGGTGGATTCCCAGAGGCTCCTATGATATATTTTACCCTTGAGATAAAGAAAAGAACTTAATACCATCATGTACTATGCCACGTAAAGATAGAGTCTCAAAGATTCACACATAATATTTTTTTTCCGTAACAGATATATGAGAACGTATCTAATTGGCTCACGTTATCTATGACTTCCTTCTCTCCTCCTCCTCCTATTTCTTCTTCTTTTTGTCTCTTCTCTTCACCTTCTCCTCCGCTTTCACCACTTTCGCCTCCCGTTAGCTCCCTCCTTCTTCTCTTCCTCGTCTTTCACTGCCACCAATACTTCTCCACCACCAATACTCCACCACCACCACCAATACTTCTCCACCACCAATACTTCTCCACCACCAATGCTCCTCCACCACCACTAATGCTCCTCCACCACCACTAATGCTCCTCCACCACCAATAATACTCCTCCTCCTCGTGGCTGGGTGGAGAGAGAGAGAGAGAGAGAGAGAGAGAGAGAGAGAGAGAGAGAGAGCATCAAACACTGCTGCCTCCAGGAATATTAATTTATTCTACCTACTTTCATGCCCTCGATCAGCTCTGTGTGTGTGTGTGTGTGTGTGTGTGTGTGTGTGTGTGTGTGTGTGTGTGTTTTGTGTGTGTGTGTGTGTGTGTGTGTGTGTGTGTAATTGATGCACAAACACAAACACAGATATATCAGAGAGAACAATTCCAACAGCTTAACGGAGGGCCATTATATACATACACACACACACATACACACACACACACACACACATCCTGCTGCTCATAACACACGTACAGTATTTATTTTCTTGCATCCTGCAACATGCAACACGGATTATATATTCGTTGCATGGTAGGGGGTCTTGTTAAATCTCACATATTACATATAAGTTACATAGGTTTACATATGTTTTTTTTTAAATATATATAATTAAGGTATATGTACTAATGTATTTATTTATTTTACAGGTAAGTTGTGTCACCTGTCTCACCTGGCGGTCCACCTGAGTATGTAAGTAATTCTCCTTTAATTACAACTTATACACCTGTAATGTTACGGAGCTGTGTGGTATGAGGTCTTTGTCCGTATGATAACTTCACTACTACTCGTCCCATCTACACTAAACTTTAATGGGGGGTCACCTTAAGCATTACACAGGAGCCTATTGATTTTGGGCGAAGAGGTCAAAGGTCATGGAAACTGACCCAGAAAGGAAAACTTAGATAACGTGGGTGTGAATGTGTGTGTAAGTATGCATGTATGTGTTTGTATGAATGTATGTGTGTATATCTGTTTATGTATGCGGATGAGTGGGTATATAAGTATGTATGAACGTATGTATGTATGTATGTATGGGTGTAATAGTGTTTGTATATATATGGGTATGTATGTATGCATGTATATATGTATGCCTATGTATATGCGTATATGCACAGTGTATGAGGATGTGTATGTATGTTTGTATGTATAAAGCACTACCATCACCAACCACTGTGTTTACTCCTGTGCCTCACCGCTAACAGCCACCCGTACCTAAACTGTTTACTGTCGCTTCCGGCCTGCCCCTCTCCCGACCTACCTCTCCCTTGACCTGCACCTACATTGACCTGCTGTACTCTTATTTTCCAACGGCCTTCATCACCTTTCTCGGCCTGTAATAACACCATTGGCCTGTAATACCTCCTCTGTCCTGCACCTCAGCCTCCCAACCTTCTCACTGGCTTGTATATTTTCGCCTTTTTCCCCCCGGTCTACTCTTCCTTACCTCCCCCCACGTGTTCTTCCTTCCTTCCTTCCTTCCTTCATTATTAACCTCCCCCTCCCCCCCTGCCACGACTTTAATCAGTCTACCTGAGTGAAGGGGGGAGGGGGGGTGGGTGAGGGAGGGAGGAAGGTAAGGTGGATGTGGAGAGGAAGGATGAGTGGGTGGGGGAGAGAAGGAAGGAGGTAGAGATGGTGGGTGAAGGAGGGAGGGAGGGGTGGATGAGGGAGGAAAGGTAGGGTGGATGAGGAAGGGAGTGATGGGTGAGGGAGGTGCTATTAATACAGCAGGTAGTGGCCATGTTTACTGCCTTGAGATACACTGTTGAAAGGTGGCGGCCTCACATACACACACCTGTTCCCCTCACCTGTACCCATCATTCTCCTCACCTGTACCTATCATTCCCCTCACCTGGACCCATCATTCTCCTCACCTGGACCCATCATTCCCCTCACCTGGACCCATCATTCCTCTCACCTGTACCCATCATTCCTCTCACCTGTACCCATCATTCTCCTCACCTGTACCTATCATTCCCCTCACTTGGACCCATCATTCCCCTCACCTGGACCCATCATTCTCCTTACCTGTACCTATCATTCCCCTCACCTGGACCCATCATTCCCCTCACCTGTACCTATCATTCCCCTCACCTGGACCCATCATTCCTCTCACCTGTACCCATCATTCCTCTCACCTGGACCCATCATTCTCTCACCTGTACCATCATTCCCCTCACCTGACCCATCATTCCTCCTTCACCTGTACCTATCATTCCCCACCTGACCCATCATTCCTTCCCCACCCGTACCCATCATTCCTCTCACCTGACCCATCATCCCCTCACCTGTAACCCATCATTCCCCTCACCTGACCCATCATTCCTCCTCACCTGTACTCCATCATTCTCACCAGGCTCTATCATTCCCTCATCTGGACCCATCATTCCTCACACCTGACCCATCATCTCCTGGACCCATCATTCCCCACCTGTACCCATCATTCCCCACCTGAACCCATCATCTCTCACCTGGACTCCATCATCTCTCTCACTCCAGCCCCATCATTCTCCCTCACCTGAACCATCATTCCCCACCTGAACTCCATCATTCCCCTCATCGTGCCCACATCATTCTCCCTCACCTGTACCATCATTCTCTCACCTTGTACTCCATCATTCCCTCACCTGTACCCATCATTCCACTCACTGACCCATCATTCCTCACCTGACCCACCATTCCCTCACTGGGGACCTGATCAATCTCTCACCTGTACTCCACATTCCCCCACCTGTACCCATCATTCTCCTCACCTGTACCCATCATTCCCTCACCTGTACCCATCATTCCCCTCCTGGACCCATCATCTCCTCCTGGACCATCATTCCCTCCTGGACCCATCATTCCCTCCTGGACCCATCATTCCCTCTCCTGGACCCATCATTCCCCTCACCTGGACCCATCATTCCCCTCACCTGGACCCATCATTCCTCCTCACCTGTACCCATCATTCTCACCTACCCCCCACCTGTAACCATCATTCCCCACCTGTACCCATCATTCCCTCCTGGACCCATCACCTCTCCTGGACCCATCATCCCCTCACCTGGACCCATCATCTCCTGTACCCATCATTCTCCTCACCTGTACCTATCATTCCCCTCACCTGGACCCATCATTCCCCTCACCTGTACCCATCATTCCCCTCACCTGGACCCATCATTCCCCTCTCCTGGACCCATCATTCCCCTCTCCTGGACCCATCATTCCCCTCACCTGGACCCATCTCCCTCACCTGGACCCATCATTCCTCCCCACCTGTACCCATCACCTGTACCCCCTCACCTGTAACCACTCATTCCCCACCTGTACCCATCATTCTCTCCTGACCCACTATCTCTCCTGACCCATCATTCCCCTCACCTGGACCCATCATTCCCCTCCTGACCCATCATTCCCCACCTGTACCCATCATTCCCCCACCTGGACCCATCATTCCCTATTGGACCCATCATTCCCCTCACCTGACCCATCATCCCCCACCTGTACCCATCATTCCCCACCTGACCCATCATTCCCCACCTGACCCATCATCTCACCTGGACCCATCATTCCCTCACCTGACCCATCATTCCCCCTCTACCTGCACCCATCATTCTCTCCTGGACCCATCATCTCCCCACCTGCACCCATCATCTCACCTGTACCCACTCATTCCTCCACCTGTACCCATCATCTCTCAATTGACCCATCATTCCCCTCACCTGTACCCATCATCTCTGACCTGCACCCATCATTCCCCCACCCGTACCCACTATCTCACCTGTACCCATCATTCCCCCACCCGTACCCATCATTCCCCACCTGTACCCATCATCTCACTGACCCATCATTCCCCACCCAGAATTCCATCATTCTCACCTGGACCCATCATTCCCCACCTGCACTCCATCATCTCCTCACTGACCCATCATCTCACCTGTACCCATGATTCCTCACTTAGACCCATCATCCCCACCTGTACCCATCATTCCCCATGGACCCATCATTCCTCACCTGTAACTCCATCATTCCTCACTGACCCATCATTCCCCTCACCGGTACTTCCATCATTCCCCATCACCTGGACCCATCATCTCTCACTTCTGACTCCATCATCCCCCACCTGTACCCATCATTCCCTCACCGGGACCCATCATTCCCCTCACCTGTACCCATCATTCCCCTCACCGGGACCCATCATTCCCCTCACCTGTACCCATCATTCCCCTCACTTGGACCCATCATTCCCCTCACCTGTACCCATCATTCCCCTCACTTGGACCCATCATTCCCCTCACCTGTACCCATCATTCCCCTCACCTGTACCCATCATTCCCCTCACCGGGACCCATCATTCCCCTTCCCTCACCCCATCACCTGCTAACTGCTCAAGTGTAATGGTACACACACACACACACACACACCGAGGTAAGGGTGTAAGGAGGGTGTCAGGGAGGAGGGATTAAGGGCTCAGGGTAAGGTGTGATCGTTGAGAACCTTATTTTTGGTTAAGTAGTTTTATAGAGGCGGAGGACGGAGACGGAGAGGTAGGTGTGAGGGAGACGGAGAAGGAGGTGTGAGGGAGATGGAGGTGAGGTGTGAGGGAGACGGAGAGGGAGGTGTGAGGGAGATGGAGGTGAGGTGTGAGGGAGATGGAGGGAGGGAAAGAGAGTTCGTAGAGAAAGGGAGAAAGTGAGATACGAATTAAGGAGGATGACGATAGAGGGAAGGAAGGGAGAACAGTAGGGAAGGAGGGGAGAATAAGTGGAGGGAAGGAGAGGAGAACAAGTGGAGGGAAGGAGAGGAGAATAAGTGGAGGGGAGAACAAGTGGAGGGAAGGAGAGGAGAACAAGTGGAGGGAAAAGAGATGGAGGAAGAGAGGGTAGAAAAAAATAGAAGTAAAACAGCGATGGAGGGAGGGAGTCAGGTGATAACTTGAGACTCCGGTATTAGACGAGGAAGTTTAATTGAGCGGAGTAATTAGTGAAAATGACAAAGATAACCGGAGTGTTTTACGGCCCTGGGTCGATCATTATGATGGTGACCCCCCTCACCCTCCCTCCCTCACCTCCTCCCTCACCCTCCCTCACCCTCCCTCTCTCTCCCTCCCGTGATGACCACCTGAACTGTGATAATATTAAGAAAGAGGAGGAGGAGATGGAGGAGGTAAGGAAAGGAGAGCAGATGAACGAGGAGGAGAAGAAGGAAGAGGAGGAACTACACAAGATAGGATATGGTTACTAAGATGCACTGTAAGGATGAGGACGCTAGGATAAGGATGGTGGGATGAGGACACTAGGATAAGGATGGTGGGATGAGGACACTAGGATAAGGATGCTGGGATGAGGACGCTAGGATAAGGATGCTGGGATGAGGACACTAGGATAAGGATGCTAGGATGAGGACGCTAGGATAAGGATACTAGGATGAGGATACTAGGATAAGAATGGTAGGATGAGGAAGTCAAAACAGTTAATAAGATGGTTAGGGAGGAGGGGGCAAGTGACGTCATTTAGTTCCCTGGGGGGGGGGGCAGTCGACGTGAGAAGACTGACTGGGTAAGCATTGGGCAGACTCGGAAAACACCCCCCCCCCCAGTATCGAGTATTATTATTATTATTATTATTATTATTATTATTATTATTATTATTTGTGGGGATAGTATGGTAACAGTGGCGCCTGAACTGATATATTACATAAATGTACATAATATAAGTATACAATAGTTTCCACGAGGCGTCATAACCCGGATATGAGAGACAGGTATACAATATTAATAATACTTCACACAGGCGTCGTGGCCGGGAGCATCTTGTAAGAAAGAAGACAAATTTTCTTACGAGTCAGCAGCAGACAGTTGGTGGAGCCGGTGGCCAAGTTTCCGCTCTCACACTGTTGGCAAGATTCATTACAACTATTACCAAGCTTCACAAACTGCAAGGCAAAGATACGCACTTTTTTTCCCGCGTTTTTTTTTATTTTTATTTTGTTTTCCCGCCTGAACTTTTGGCGCGCACAGCTTTTGAATCGTCCAATCACAGCTCGGGGTTTTTTTTTTGCTTCATGGGCGGGCCAGTCACTGTGTAGCACTGAGGCCACCTATCACGGCGAAGCTTGACACAATGCAATAACCAATCTGAGGGAAGCGTGTTCATGACGTCATCGCCTGTGTTTCAAGAATGCGATTAAACTTTTATAGCAAGTTTTAACCACTCTGACTAACCTAACCTCGCTTAACCTAACCTTACTTAACTTAACTTAACCTAACCTATCTAAGCTAATTTATACCTAATCTAAATTTGGGTAAAATAAGTTAAATTAGTTAGGTCAAGGTTAGGTTAGGTTAGGTTAGGTTAGGTTAGGTTAGGTTAGGTAAGGTAAGGTAAGGTAAGGTAAGGTTGGGTTACGTCGAACCAAGTCAGGTCAGGTCAGGTAAGTTAAGGGTTCGTCGGGCTAGATCAGGTAAGATTGGCTTACGTCAGGTCAGGCTAGGTCAGGTTAGGTCGGGCCAGGTCAGTTAAGGTTGGGTCAAGTCGGGTCCTGTATGGTTAGGTAAGATTAGTTAAGGTAATATAGGTTAGGTTAGGATATGAGTACGTAAGGTTAGGTTAGATTAGATTAAGTTAGAACAGGGTTATATAAAGTGAGATTAAATAAGGTTAAATACCAGTTGGGAAACACTAGACTAGACAATTTGCTGAATCAGAAATTTCCCCCGTGTGTCAGGGGGTTAGGTTAGCCTCGACACGCCTCATGACAGGTAATTACGTGTAGCAGTAAGTGTTTCAGGTGTTATAACGTTAATTAATACTTTTACACCTGGGCGCAATCACGGCCAACTTAATTTTATAATGTGTTAATTGGGTACACGGTTAGGGTAGAGTTTATCGAGGGTAGAGTGAGTTTGGTGGTGACTCTCTCTCTCTCTCTCTCTCTCTCTCTCTCTCTCTCTCTCTCCACTATACGACGTCGAGAAACAAATTACCTTGTTGAGAGTGTACCATTATCAGGTACCCAGAGGTAATTATAAGCGAATTACACAGGTAGGGAGGGAGGGAAGGTTGGAGAGAGGGAGGGAAGGTTGGAGAGAGGGAGGGAGGTAAGGTAGGGGAGAGGGAGGGAAGATATGAGAGAGGGAGGTAAGGTAGGGGAGAGGGAGGGAGGGAGTGGAGGGAAATGTGGAAATTGTTTGTTTGTTTGTGTGAGAGAGTGAAGTGGCAGAGGCTGATGGCAAGATGTTTGGGATATTAGTTTGTTTATGTTGAGGGAAGTAAGACACACACACACACACAGGGAATTTGAAATAACTACAATACGTACAATGCCTTGACTGTGCCACTTCCCATTCTGCCCGTGTCACGTGTCTGCCCGTGTCATGTGTGCCTCCCGTGTCATGTGTCTGCCCGTGTCATGTGTGTCTCCCGTGTCACGTGTCTGCCCGTGTCATGTGTGCCTCCCGTGTCACAGCTGAAAAAGTGAGTAAGGTAAGATTACAATCCCGTGTCATACAGCCATTACTGACGGTGACTTAGTAACGTGACACGTCCCTCCCTCCGAGCCGTGTCCGCGTCGTACGGGCAGGAGGGCTTCAGCCGGCGGCACGGTGCCAGGGAGTGCCACACCACCTGACTCACGTAAGGGGAGGGGGGGGGCCAGCACTCGTGGCCCACCTGCCCTACCTATATTTAGATGACTTGGCTTACCTGTGAAGAAGAAGAAGTTTGGTTTAGTAGACTAGGTTTAGGTTAGGTTAGGTCAAGTTAGGTCAAGGTTTAGGTTGGTTTGCTTTCGGTTGGGATTAGGTTTGAGTAGGTTAGGTCAAGGTTTAGGCTGGTTAGGTTAGGTTAGGTTATATGGTAATTAAACTCGGCCCTTGTGTTAGTTAACCTGAAGGTGTTGTGTTGTGTTCCTTGATAGAGACTGTGGTGACGTCACTTCCTCTGGCGGCCGGTCAGTCACCCCTTAATGGTGTATTGACAGGCCTCTCCTGTCCCCTCTTCTCTCCTCTTCTCTTCCTCACTTCTCTCCCCTTCTCTCTCCTCCTTTTGTCTTCTCTCCTCCCTTCTCTCCCCTTTCTCTCTTCTCTCCATCTCTATTCTCCCCATCTCTTCTCTCCCCTTCTCTTCCTCACTTCTCTCTCCTCCTTTTGTCTTCTCTCCTCCCTTCTCTCCCCTTTCTCTCTTCTCTCTCCATCTCTATTCTCCCCATCTCTTCTCTCCTCTCCTGTTCCTCATCACCTACACCCTCCTCCCCCATATCCTCATTTTCCCACTCTCCCCACTCCCCACTTCCACCCCACTCCCCTCTCCCCTCACTTGCCAGGAGCTTGATAAAAACTAATGGATTTGTGTGCATGTCTGTCCTGTTGGGTTATTGCCGGGTCAGTGGGGGGGAGAGGGGTGTGAGTGGGGGTGGGCGTGAGTGGGAGAGGGGGGTGAGTGGTGGTGGGGTTGTCTGGATGGTGAGAGGGGTGATGGTGGGTGAGGGAGTGGATGAAGGTGTTAATGGGGTGATATATATGTGTGTGTGTGTGTGTGTGTGTGTGTGTGTGTGTGTGTGTGTGTGTGTGTGTGTGTGTGTACAACCATCAACGTCTTTCTACACTTAAAAAAATCATGTAAAATTTACAGAAAATTCACTGGTTATATTGTTGCCAAACATTTTCTGTATAATTTACAGAGATTCTGTATATATTTTTACATAAAATATCTGTTGAATTAACAGATTGTTGGAAGTTATTGGAAGCTCCAACAACTTGTCCCTGAATGCGAATTCGCAACTTTCGATTTACAGCAAGTACCTACTGTACTGCTGGGGGAACAGGGACCAAGGGGGCGAGGAAGAGTGTCCAAACAACTTCCGCCGGCCCGGGAATCGAACCAGGGACGTCTTGCTTGCGAAGCAAGAGGGGTACCACTCCACCAGCGCCCCCCCGTGTGATGATGTAGCCCTCTTTGAAATAATGTAAACAAACACGGACACACGACAGACGTGAAGCACAAACACCCGCCAACCACAAACACCCGCCAACCACAAACACCCGCCAACCACAAACACCCGCCAACCACATATTCAGTAATCACATATAGAAATAACAGCATCAACATGCAATTTTGAATGTTCTTTGCAACATGAAGTGTGTATAGTATGATAAAATGTCAGTTTATATTGACAATTAAACAAATTGAAACAGAAAGAGAGTGTCTGAAATATTTTACAGAACAAAACAAGTAATTCAAATTACTACGTTTTCCTGGTCGGAAATACAGAAGAAACATGTAAAAAGTACTGAATTTTCTAACAGTACCTTGACTGTTTCTTGCCAGTATTCCACACACACACACACACACACACACACACACACACACACACACACACACACACAGCCCTATATAAAGAGCCAGTTTGCATATTATTGCTTTAATACCGAGGGTGAAAAAAAGTGTCCCTGTATTAATATGAAGACGGGTCTGTCTGTCTGTCTGTCTGTCTGTCTGTCTGTCTGTCTATCTATCTATCTGTCTGTCTGTCTATCTATCTATCTGTCTCTATCTATCTGTCTCTGTCTGCCTGTCTATGTCTGTCTATCTATCTATCTATCTGTCTGTCTGTCTGTCTGTCTGTCTATCTATCTTTCTGTCTCTGTCTGCCTGTCTATGTCTGTCTATCTATCTATCTGTCTGTCTGTCTGTCTGTCGCCCACATTCATCTATCTGTCTCTATCTATCTGTCTCTGCTCCGCCTGTCTATGTCTGTCTATCTATCTATCTGTCTGTCTGTCTGTCTGTCTGTCTATCTATCTATCTATCTGTCTCTATCTATCTGTCTCTGTCTGCCTGTCTATGTCTGTCTATCTATCTATCTGTCTGTCTGTCTGTCTGTCTATCTATCTATCTGTCTCTATCTGTCTCTGTCTGCCTGTCTGTCTCTCTATCTATCTGTCTGTCTGTCGATATGTTTTTCTTTCTCTGTCTGTCTATGTTTATCTGTCTGTCTTTCTGCTGATCTGTATGTGTGTTTATGTGAGGTATTTATCAACGTATCTGTCTGTCTTATCTGTCTTTCTATGTATGTATGTATGTATGTATGTATGTGTGTGTGTGTGTCTTTAGGGTGATCCTTGCATGTCTGTTTGTGTGTATGAATATCTATATCTATGTCTGTCTCTCTGTCCATCTATGTCTGCCTCTCTGTCTATCTATGTCTGTCTCTCTCTCTCTGTCTATCTAGCTATCTATCTAACACAACCAATTACCCTGTCCCCTCCCCCCCACCAATTTACCACAAGGGTCGCCCAATTTACAACACTAACTACCCCATTAGCAGTTACATTCATCGCCTTTCCCCCGTCCTATCTTATTGATACTTATTTGCCTAAATTTTCGCATTCTCTTCCTCCCTCTCTTCTCACTCCTCTATCCTCTCTATCCACCTACCCTTTCCTCTCTCTCTCTCTCTCACTTCTATACTGGTTACTATTCTTTCATCTTTCTCCTCTCCTTCCTTTCCTCTCATTACTCCTCTTCTCCCCCCCACCCACCAATTTGCCTGACGTAAGAGTTCACTGATCAGGTATAAGAGTGAATTAGTGTTACCGGGGAAGGAGGGGGGGAGGAGGAGGGGGGGGAGGAGAAGGGAGGGAGGAGAAGGAGGGGGAGGAGGAAGGAGGGGGGAGAAGGAGGGGGGGAGAAGTGAGGAGGGCTTTTCCATCATGGGTTGGAGGGTGAGGGGAGGAGGCCAAAGAAGTAGATTAGATTTGTCTTGAGGGGGCTAGTTTATTGGGCACCCCCTCACATCCTGTGCAAGGTGAAGCGCAGAAGCGTTTACAGCGCCCAACAGGGAAGTATGAAAAGTTCATACTTGCCTTTATGACTCGTACATTAAGGGCGTAAAAGCCTGAAGGGTCATAGGTTCTGTCAAGTTACATAAAGTGAGAGAATGATGAGTGTGTGGGGGGAAAGTTCCCGGTACATTTTATCTGTTTATGGCAAGTGGTGTCCCCTAATAAATGCTCAAAAAAACACAGGCTCAGACCAGGAGGAGGGGCCAGTGAAGTAGAAATTAGCTTGCTATGCGGTCCCCCCTTTAAAAAAAAAAATATATATATATATATATATATATATATATATATATATATATATATATATATATATATATATATATATATATATATATATATATATATATATATATATAATGTGTGTGTGATAGTAATTAACAAAACTAGATCAATACTTCGTTTTCTTTCATTGACGACAACAACAATGATAATAATAATAAAGGTTGTATCCCTCTCTCTAGGCAACTTTTCCGGGTTAGGTTAGGTTGACGCATTAATTGTCCCTCATTAGGAACCCTCTCTATAAAACCTTCAGGGTAATATATATGTTGTCACTTGTTATTTTTCCCTCCCATATGTTTTAATTGGGTCTCTTGAAACTGGTAGAGAGAGAGAGAGAGAGAGAGAGAGAGAGAGAGAGAGAGAGAGAGAGAGAGAGAGAGAGGTTATTTACATAGTCTCGGGAGTTACATAAGGCTATGATCGTTACGGCTCGGAGTATAAAGAAAATCAGATGGTATTTACCTTTCATCAGCGCCCGAGGATTTACCTATATATATATAATACCTGTAGCCCCCCTCCCTCCCTCCCTCCCCCCCCCCTCTATATGTCTTTTAAAGTCAGTAGGAGAAAATAACATCGTTTGTAGGGAAGGTTTTGGTCGATGTTGGGAGCGTACCACGAACGCCATTACACCCCCCCAAGCTGAGTTGTATGATGCTGAGAGTACCGCGAACACCAACATTGGCTTGATTAAAATTGTGTAATTTTAAAGCAGATGACGCGAAGTAACTGACACACACACACACACACACACACACACACACACCACAAAATGGCCCCATCCGCCCATGTCCAGTATATAGAAGTTGTGTTTACACCAGCAGCCGCCTGTGTGAGAGAATTTGTTTATGTTTGGTTTCATTTTTGTCAGGATCCTCCTCCCCCACACCCAGCCAGCCAATCAGAACTCTTTGATACAAAAAGTTGTGTATATACCCAGTGGTTGAGGGATGCTACGACGTGGGTGTGTTTTTGTGCACACACACATACACACACACACAACGTTAAATGGGAGTTTAGGTGAGGGTTAGGTTAGGTTAGGATTTGGTTAGGTTAGGTTAGGTTAGGTTAGGTTAGGATTTGGTTAGGTTAGGATAGGATTTGGTTAGGTTAGGATTAAGATGGTTAATCATCGGGTGTAATACGCGTAGGGTTCTAATTTATGCATTCATGACCTTGTGTGTGTCTGTGTGTCTACCTGTAATTAGTGACTCTGACTACTAGAAGCGTTAACTGAAAATATACCTCAGCACGGGATTCAATGAGAGTTAGGTTAGATAGGTTAGTTTAGGTTTGGTTTAGGTTAGGTTAGTTTAGATTTGGTTTGGTTCAGGGTTAGGTCAGTTTAGGTTAGGTCAGTTTAGGTTAGGTTTGGTTTAGGGTTAAGTTAGGTTACATCTCCATCACAACGGGTTCTCTGATTCACCAGTCACAGGAACTGATTGTGTGTACAGCACAGTGTGGTGACCCTCTTGGCGGTGCCTTAACCTGAATGTTATTACAGATGTAAAAAATGACAACTTGTTTATATTTAGTTAATAATGATGGTGTATTAACCTGGATATTAAGGGTGTGTAAGAACTCCTTAACCCAACCACATATACTGTAATACTCCCTCCGTCAGACCTAACCTAACTTAACTTAACCCAACCTAACCTAACCCGACCACATATAATTCTCCCTCCGTCAGACCTAACCTAACCTAACCCAACCCAACCCAACCCAACCCAACCTAACCTAACCTAACCTAACCTAACCTAACCTAACCTAACCTAACCTAACCTAACCTAACCTAACCCAACCTAACCCAACCTAACCTAACCCGGCCACATATAATACTCCCTCCGTCAGACCTAACTCATTTCCCTCGGCAAATATCATCATCTTCCATCACATCACTGGCGTAGGATTGCTCTCTCTGAGTCCCTGCCCCCCGTGGGATCCTGTTTGAAGGACACGATCAAAGGTAATGTTCCATCCCTAAGGACTTCTTCATTAGTTCCTGCGTAAATATAGTTACCGCTCTCATCACTGTCGTAGGAGAGCTTTCTAGACATCCTGTGGGATCTTGTTTGAAGGTCCCCGTTAATGTCCTGCCGCGGAGGATCTCTCTGTCAGATCCTACGGTAGATTTCCTTTCCTCCTTCATCACTGACGGAGGAGAACTCTCAAATCTTCAACTTTTAAAATATCCTGCGGGTTCCTATTTGAAGTTTACACTCCTTCCTTTAAAGATAATGCTTCTCCCTAAGGACATCTTCCTCAGATCCTACGGTTAATTTAGTTATCTTTCTCATCAGTGGTGTAGGAAAGGTCAGTGAGTCAACACGCCCGAGGCATCCTATGGGGTCCTGTTTGAAGGTCTCTGTTAACGACAATATTCCAGCCGTAAGGACTAGTTCATCAGCCCCGGGGTAATGTGGCATCCTTAAGGACTTCTCCATCAGTTATCTTTTTCATCACTGGTGAGGGGAAGGACCGTGTGAGTCAATACTGCCACACACCGTACAGGACCCTTATGGAAGGACTCCGTTAAGGCTAATATTCCATCCGGAGGAAATTCCTTTTCACGTCCTAAGATAAATATAACATTTCCTTTCTCTTATTCAGCGGCCTAACAGTTTTATGAACCAATATTTCAAACATCTGTAGGATCCTCTCTGTAGGACCCCGCCAAAGCTAACAAAGTATTCCTTAAGGACACTGCTATTAGCTCCTACCGTGAGTACAGTTCCTTCTCTTTGGTGGTGTGGGACAATATCGTACACCAGGACGCCCGACAACGCCCAACACAATCTTGTCGGAAAGTCTTGCTAAAAGGTCCTGTTCCACCAGGTCCTGCGGTGTCTATAATAACATTTTCTCCCCATCACTGACGTAGGACTCCTAAGTCAACAGCACGAAACATCCTGTGAGGTCCTACAGACAGACGCCACGTTTATGAGGACGTTGCCCTCACTCCCCCAGGTCCTTATTCTATTTTTATCAGCTAAGGAATTGCTATGACTCAATATGGAAATATCCTACGGCATCCTACACGAAAATCTTCATACTTATTTAGGTCCTATGAATAATGATGACGATAATAAAGGCGATGATATTTGTTATTATTATTATTATTATTATTATTATTATTATTATTATTATTATTGTTGGTCAAGTTTACATTACGTCATTACATCCTACGTCATTACATCCTACGTCATTACATCCTACGTCATTACATCCTACGTCATTACATCCTACGTCATTACATCTTACGTCATTACATCCTACGTCATTACATCCTACGTCATTACATCCTACGTCATTACTTCCTACGTCATTACATCCTACGTCATTACATCCTACGTCATTACATCCTACGTCATTACTTCTTACGTCATTACATCTTACGTCATTACATCCTACGTCATTACATCCTACGTCATTACATCCTACGTCATTACTTCCTACGTCATTACATCCTACGTCATTACATCCTACGTCATTACATCTTGCCGTCATTACATCTCTACGTCATTACATCTCTACGTCATTACACCTTGCTGCCACGCATCCATGTCATTGTTATCTCTACGTCATTACATCTCATGCCACATCTCACGTCATTACATCCTACGTCAGTTACATCCCCACGTCATTACATCTACGTCATTACATCCTACGTCATTACATCCTACGTCATTACATCCTACGTCATTACACCCTACGTCATTACATCCTACGTCGCCATATCCTACGCCATATCCTACGTCATTACATTCTACGCTGCTACATCCTACGTCATTACATCTCTACGTCATTATATCTCTACGCCAGTTATTTCACGTCATTGCTTTCCTGCCGTTACATCTCACGTCATTACATCTCTACGTCATTACATCCTCTACGTCATTACATCATCCCACGTCATTACATCTCTACGTCATTACATCCTACGCTGGCTGACATCCATGTCATTACACATCTCTACGTCACGCTTCTGCCGTCATTGCTTCTCCGCCGCCGCCATCTCTACGTCATTACATCATCTTACGTCATTACATCTCTACGTCATTGGCATCCTACGTCACACATCCTACGTCATTACATCCTACGTCATTACATCCTACGTCATTACATCCTACGTCATTACTTCCTACGTCATTACATCCTACGTCATTACTTCCTACGTCATTACATCCTACGTCATTACATCCTACGTCATTACTTCCTACGTCATAATATACACAAGTCAGCACCACGACACATCCAATCTCGTCGCCCTATATACAGGTCCTGGTCCCTTAACGAACCCAGGCCTTGTTTGTCCCTGAGTTTTTTTGTGTGTGGGGTCGGGGGGGCGGCGGCTCAGGCTCCCCACCACCAGCCTGAGGGGGGAGGGCGTTATCAGGCTCCCCACCGCCAACAGCCCGAGACGCTCAAAGGTTCCAATGTTAATTTTTTCTTCTCCTCTAAACCAGAGATGTGAGAGCGTATCTTACCGGCTCACTCACGCTGCCACACAAAGACAGATTCTCAGAGTTTCATTAGTTCTTTTTTTTTTTTTCCCTTCTCCTCAGATTACAGTCTTATGAGCAGTCATATTAGAATCCTTCACTTAAACAACGATGTAACTGGTGACTAAATATAAAATGGCGTCATATTGCACTGAGACTATACTTACCATTGTTGATGTGTTTTGTTATTGTAATTTTTGAGAGTTTGGATGGTGAAATGGACTTAGGAATCTTTGAAAATTGTCTCGTATCTTCAGTGAGGTAGTTAGGTACTCCAGGTAAGAATCCAGGTATGAATCTTAATTTACATGATTCATTTAAGATACAGGTATAATATTTTTTTTTTTTTTTACTATTCGGGCAAAAATGGGATAAAAAATGTAAGATTTATAAGCCTTTCAGAAATTATTTTAAGCGTCTCAGGTGAATCAGTTGAGAGGCAGATGTAATTTACCTGTCGGGGAAGGGGAGAGGGGAGGGAAGGGAGGATTACTCATATGTAAGGAGCCTCTGAGAATCCTCCTGTCGGGTCTTGCCCAATTTGGACCGCCTCCCATCTTAATGAACACGTTTTTTGGTGCATCTAAATGAGTCTCAATGGTGTGGGTTATGGGTGATTCTCTCTCTCCTCTCTCTCTCTCTCTCTCTCTCTCTCTCTCTCTCTCTCTCTCTCTCTCTCTCTCTCTCTCTCTCTCTCTCTCTCTCTCTCTCTCTCTCACCAAACCAATGACTGCTTACAAGGGGGGGGGTCTGATAAATAAAAAGGATAAAGAAATGGAAGAATGAAGAAAGGAAGGACACACACACAGAGGGTTATTATTGCTTTCTTCTCTTGTTCTCCCCTCTTTATCCCCTCCCTCTCTTCCCTCTTTATCCTCTCCCTCTCTCTCTTTCCTCTTTATCCCCCTTTTATCCTCTCCTCTCTTCCTCTTATCCTCCCCCTTTTCCCCCTCTTCCCTTTCCCCTCTCTTCCTCTTTATCCTTCTTTCTTACCTCTTTATCCCTCCTCTTCCCTCTTTATCCTCTCCCTCTCTCTCTTTCCTCTTTATCCCCTCCTTCTCTTACCCTCTTTATCCTCCCCTTCTCTCTCTCTCTCCCTCTTTAAGCAGACGTATACAGCTGAGAGGGGAGAGTTGGGAGGGAGGGAGTCAGGTTGGGTGAGTATTAGCTGCTCTGTGTAGAGGAACTATGGACAGGTTTACGCCATTTGCCTCTGTCTACCCAGCAGTAATTGGCAACCTGGATGTTAATCTATTTGTGGACAGTGTTCCGGGTAATGGTTAGCCAGTGCAGTTGGCGAGTTGTCCGGTCTTCGACTATTCCTTGACACTGGGTCATGCAACTCGTTAACTCAGGGTGTGGTTGTTTGTTGGCGACAGTTCTACACCTTAAACAAATTCACGCCTCGGTGGCCCCTTGCCGGCCATCCTCGTTACACGAGGTGTTATTATGTATGTATGAGAGAGAGAGAGAGAGTTAACATGTATTTACAAACCTCCTCTTGGTCCAGTAGTATCATCTTACAAGAGCTCACTAAGCCTACACTTTTTACCTTCTTCCTCCTCACCGCCTCCTTCCCTCCTTCCCCTCCCTCCTTCCCCTCCTCCTTCTCCCCCTCCTCCTTCTCCCTCCTCCTCCCCCTCCTCCTTCCCTCCTCCTTCCTCCTCCCCTCCTTTCCCTCCTTCCCTCCCTCCTTCCCTCCTTCCCTCCTCCTTCCTCCTCCTTCCCCTCCTCCTCCCTCCTTCCTCCTCCTTCCCTCCCCTCCTCCTTCCCTCCTTCGTCATCAACCGCCGGTGCTCGTGTTAGGGGTAACACTCTACAGTACTTTGTTGTTGTTATTTTATACCCCGCACCATAGCTGGAGTGTTGTTATTTATGCCTTTGTGTGTCGGTCTGTCTTGTCTTAGATGAGGGTGTGTTTTTTCATGAGATTGTCACGGCTTTGTGTGTGTGTGTGTGTGTGTGTGTGTGTGTGTGTGTGTGTGTGTGAGAGGGGTCAGGTTGTGCGGGTATTCGAGATCTTCTTCTGTGTGTGTGTATGTGTGAGTGTGTCAGTGTTCTGGTGTGTATGTATGTGTGTGTGTGGGTGTTCTGTGTATGTATGTACTATGTGTGGGTATAGTGTGTCTCTGTGGGATTGTAAAAGTGAAAGCACACACACACACACACACACACACACACACACACACACACACACACACACACACGAGAGGTCTTGGTAGGGTAATCCTGACAAGTTTCCCCCCAAGAGCCTGTCGATCAAGGTAAGACTTTACGGCTTCATGTGGTGGAAGCTCAGGGCTACAGTACGAGCCTCGGTTATGTAGGTCGTGTGTGTGTGTGTGTGTGTGTGTGTGTGTGTGTGTGTGTGTGTGTGTGTGGGATAGCTACTGTCTCCATAATTAACGTCATGTAATATATATTTAAAGAAAGTTGTGTTTTTTGTGTTTTTAAAGTTGATCGAAAACCTAATTAATGTGGACTTTTTCTACCTTTGTGTCCCCTTTAAGATAAGAAGAGGAGGCCTGTGATTGGATTGGGGTTGAGAGGAGGTCTGTGATTGAGGGTTGAGAGGAGGTCTGTGATTGAGGGTTGAGAGGAGGTCTGTGATTGAGGTTGAGAGGAGGATTGAGGTGAGGATCTGTATGAGGGTGGACATGAGGGAGGTTAGAAGCTGTGATTGGAGGTTGAGAGGAGGCCTGTGACTGAAGGGTTGAGAGGCCTGTGATTGGAGGTTAAAAAAGAGGAGGCCTGTTATTGGAGGGTTGTGATTGGAGGGTTGATAGGAGGTCTGTGATTGGAGGGTTGAGAAGACTCTGATTGGAGGGTGAATAGTAGACCTGTGATTGAAGTACCGGTAGAGAATAGACCTATGATTGGAAGGCTGTAATTGGGGGAGAGAAGAGGGCAGGGAAGTAATCAGAAAGTGTCTTTGAAGTTATTGATCAAGACCCCACACATTTTCTCATCCGCCTAGAAAGAGATATTTACTCGTTGGCAACTCATACACCCCACACACACACAAAGAGTGATAAAGAGAGAATACATGAATAAATAAGACATGATAAATAGGAGAAACATACACACACTCAAGACATGATAAATAGTGGACATGTATTCAACCAATTACCTATTATTTGTGTAACCTGTGTTTATTATATTATGA
The DNA here is from genome assembly GCF_018991925.1 of Homarus americanus. Taxonomy (NCBI): domain Eukaryota; kingdom Metazoa; phylum Arthropoda; class Malacostraca; order Decapoda; family Nephropidae; genus Homarus; species Homarus americanus. The sequence continues at coordinate 55,409 of NW_024724801.1, forward strand.
CTCCTTCTCTTCCCCAAACTGATTAGCATAAGTTAGCGTGGGGATTAGTTACATTATTTATTTATTTATTTTATTTTATTTTTTTACGATTTTAATAACCAGAAGGGTTTGGCTCTCTCTCTCTCTCTCTCTCTCTCTCTCTCTCTCCTCTCTCTCTCTCTCTCTCTCTCTCTCTCTTTTTTGTGTGTCAGTTGGTTACCTAGACAAGAGAGAGAGAGAGAGAGAGAGAGTATATACATGTTGGATTAATATTGTGAGTGGTTGTCTGTCTGTCTTGTCAATGTCTGTCTGTATCTTGTCACTGTCTGTCTGTCTGTCGGTGTTAGTTGCCATCCTTGGTATAATGTGTTTGAATAATTAATAGATGAGTTACTGCTAGAGTGACAGGTAGACGGGAGGAAGAAGAGAGAGAGAGAGAGAGAGAGAGAAGGACCTCCTTACCTTGAATACGTGCAGGTAAGGTTTCCACTATAAACACTCATTAAAGGGAAAAGTTTATATACAAAATAATAATAATAATAATAATAAAAAAGTAAAAATAAAATAAAAATAACTGAAATAAAACCCCCCAAAATTAGGTTATTCTTGTATGGTATTAAATGGTTTTGTAAGATATGGAGTGAGATTATTCTTGTCTCCTTTTCTTATTGTATTTATTTATTATTTATTTATTGTATTTTGTTATTTATTTATTTACTTATTGTATTTTGCTGTTATTTATTTACATATTTATTTATTGCCATTTTTATCTGTCCACCTTACGTCTTTTCACCTCAGCACGAGTTCTTTTCACCGACTTAATTGACTGAGCGAGTGTTTTACCACGTGAGGGAGAGTTCTCATGTAAGCAACGCGCCGTCTCTTGTGCCGGGTGTACGATCTACCTAGGTGTGGCCAGTCCTTCCTTCCCCCTCCTCCCTCCCCCCCTCTCTCTCCCCTCTTCGTTCCCCTCTCCCCCTTCCTCACCCCCTCTCCTTCACCCCCTCTCTCCTCCCCTCCTCACCCCCTCCCCTCTCTCTCTATCCCTCCCTCCCCTCTTCCCTCCTCCCCCCCCATATATATATATAGGTGTACATTTATTAAGGCAGGTGAGGTTTAACTAGCATGTACGGTTCATTAGAGCTGTGTACATGTACTTAGATGTGCTCATTCATACGTACACGTGTTGTTTACATACGCACATACAGTCGGTAACATACATGTGTGGACAAAATTGCCTTGATACAGTTGGTTTGTTTATAATTATGTTTACAGCTGCCATAATAACTTGTACACAAACAAAACAACAACAACAACAACCACCACTACACCACCACAACCATAACACAACAACCACTACACCACCACCTCAACACAAACAACAACAAATCACTACTCCACCATCACTACAACAACTACACCACAACCACAACAATCACTACACCACCACCACAACAACTACCACAAAAACAACCACAACAACGACAGCAGCACAAGGGGCAATGACGTAATGTGTTAGGTGCGGCCTTTGGTGATGCCGACCCTTGGAAAAAACTTGAGTCAACTTATAAAAACACACACAACACACACACACACACACACACACAGACAGACACACACACACAGAGACACACACACACACACACACACACACACACACAGACACACACACACACACACACACACACACACACACACACACACACACACACACACACAGACAGACACACACACAGACAGACACACACACACACACACACACACAGACAGACAGACAGACAGACACACACACACACACACACACACACACACACACACACACACACAGACAGACACACAGACACACACAGACAGACACACACAGACAGACACACACACACACACACACACACACACACACACACACACACACACACACACACACACACACACACAGACAGACACACACACACACACACCCACAGGACACACACAGACAGACACACACACACACACACACACACACACACGACACACACACACAGACAGACACACACACAGACACACACACACACACACACAGACACACACACACACACACACACACACAGACACACACACACACACACACACACACAGACACACACACACACACACACACACACACACACACACACACAGACACACACACACACACACACACACACACACACACACACACACACACACACACACACAGACAGACACACACACACACACACACACAGACACACACACACACACACACACACAGACACACACACACACACACAGACACACACACACACACACACACACACACACACACACACACACAGACACACACACACACACACACACACACACACACACACACACACACACACACACTGTCAGTATAGGCCAGGAAAGCTGAAGGTTCGGATAATTGTGTCCGGATAAAAAATAAAAATCTTACGGTTTTTTCTTCGTCGTTAAAAAATAAACGGAAATATCACGGACGATAGATCATACAGTGTTCTTTGATGTGACGTGTTAAAGACGACGTACAGCCCCCCCCCACACACACACACACACACACACACAGACACACACACAGACAGAGGTTATTTCTGCCACCTTTCCAACGTTTGATATATCAACTTTTTTTTCCCCTTTCTTTATCTGACCAACGTTTTCAATTTGCTGCGTTGACGGCCCCTCACCCCCCTCCCCTCCCCCTTCCTCCCGTGACTCACTGGGGGGTGAGTAGCGAGAAATATTGGGGTGTATGTCTGTATGTTTGCTGCTAGTGTGTATTGTGTATGTATTCCAGTGTGTGTGTGTGTACGTGTATTTAAAACACCTGGGGGGTTCGTGGGTGAGTTTTACGGTCAGTGTTAATATCAGGTTCGTAATGAAACCGGTTTTAATCTGGCGGTGTTATTGTCTTAGTTCAGGCTTATAACAACAACAGCCTAATTCACCCGCGTGTTTTGATGCTCCTCGAAAATATCAGTTGTTTTAGTTGTTATGGTTGTTGTCATTGATGTTATTGTTGTTATTGATGTTGTTATTGTTGTTATTAATGTTATTGATGTCATTGTTGTTGTTATTGTTGTTATTATTATGGTTATTATTATTATTGTTATTATTATTGTTCCCTCTCCGTTGCTGTTCTTCCCTGTTCCTTCCCATCCTTCCCTGTTCCTCCCTGTTCCATTCCTCCCCCATTCGCTACCGTTCCCTTGATACATTGTTTCCTTGTTCCCCCTTTACTCTCTCTCTCTCTCTCTCTCTCTCTCTCTCTCTGCCGGGTCATTTGGTGGCTGGAAATAAGCTGTGTGGTGATCTGGTCGAGGAGAGTCACAGAGGAAGGGGTGGGGATAAATGGTTTTAGGTGAGGATAGAGGCAGTGAGGGATAGTGGCTAGGAGTGGATAGAGGAGTGAAGGGTCAGGTAATGGTTAGAGTTTAGGGAGAAATAATCACTGAAATGGTAAGATTAAAGGGAGGAGCGTGAGTTAGGGAGATAGGTTAAGAGTGAGGTGAGGTGAGGGAAAAAGATGATCACTAAGGGGTAAAGATTAAAGGAAAGAAGATGTAAGTAAGGGGAGGAAAGGTTAGGTAAGGTGAGGGGAGGGAGGTTAGGTAAGGGGAGGGAGGAGGGTGTACAGCAGCTGGGAGGTCGTGAAGACAGGTTGGCTTCTTAATGGCCAGTATCGACGAGAATGGCTCTAAGGTGTCACCCTGATGGCCATGGCCCCCTTCCTCACCCCTTCCCTCACCCCCTTCCCTCACCCCCCTTCCCTCCCCCTTCCTCACCCCCCCTTCCCTCACCCCTTCCTCACCCCCTTACCTCACCCCCCTTACCTCACCCCTTCCCTCCCCCCTTCCCTCACCCCCCTTCCTCACCCCCTTCCCTCCCTCCCTCACCCCCCTTACCTGCTGCACGTGCGTTTTGCCCTGGTTTAGTGTGTCATAATATGATTGATGTGTTGTGGTCCTTCGAGAGGTTTTTCTTTTGGGAGAGGAGGGGTCCGGTTTATAGTGTGTGTGTGTACAGGTAAATCGATCAATGTTTAGTGGTATGTTAATTGAAAGCATTCAAACACAACAGGGCAGGTGGGGTCTCTCTCTCTCTCTCTCTCTCTCTCTCTCTCTCTCTCGTGGTGATAGTGTGTCAAGTGAGTGATGGATGTGTGTAGCTAGTGACGTGTGTACTTAAGTCGAGAGTGATAAGGCTTATTAAGAGTGAAATATTGGTTCATGTGTACGTAGAGTATACACACACACACACACACACGATTACAATACCCTCTCGTGAGCTACCTCCAGGTCAATAGTTTAGAAATTGAGGTTATTGATCAAGAGTGTGAGATGAACAGCCCTAAGTTACCGAGGCTGGTGTGGGGAGGGGGTGAGGCCAGGGGGAGGTGAGGTGGATGAGGGCCAGGAGGAGGGGGTGAGGCCAGGGGAGGGGGTGAGGGCCAGGAGGGGGTGTGAGGGCCTGGGAGGAAGGGTACTTGAAGGAGGTTTCACGTGAAGAATATCCCTAGTATCTGGAAATCGGATCACCTGAAGATTATCCCTGTAGTGTATTTCAAGATTATACGACATAACCTAATCTAACCTAATCTAACCAACAAACCTAATCTAACCAAACCTAACCAAATCTAACCTAACCTAATCTAACCAAACCAAACCTAATCTAACCAAACCTAACCAAATCTAACCAAACCTAACCTAACCTGACCCAAAATTTAGTCGAATTTATATACCGTATTGAATTTATATACCGTGTTGTCTTTACGAGTAGCCTATATACCGTATTGTTTTCGTTTATATACCCTATTGTGTTAAAGTTAGTTCTTACGGTAAATATTCCTCCTATTTCACCTTAATTAATTAGACTAGGTTTTTTAAGTGAATTTCCCTCAAGTGAATCCAAGTTTTAATCCATTTTATCCCAAGGTTTATTATAATTTGTTTTAACTTCAGTTCCTGCTATAAATATTCCTCGTGTCTGGTGGTTTAAGGTGCATAAGTTTTAAGTGAGTTTAGGTTTGGTTTAATCTGAGGGGGAAAAATTGTTTATTTTACTGTGTTGAGAAGACTTTTGTTATTGTATTTATTGTTATTGTTGTTATTGTTATTGTTGTTATTGTTATTGTTATTGTTGTTGTTATTGTTATTGTTGTTATTGTTATTGTTGTTATTGTTGTTATTGTTGTTTTTTTTATTTTTATTTTTGTTTTATTGTTATTGTTGTTGTTATTGTTTTGTTGTTATTGTTGTTATTGTTTTTGTTATTTTTATTTATTGTTATTGTTTGTTAGATACGTAGAAGGTAATGATTGTTTGAGCTGAGATTAATTTTAGTTATATTGTCCTGAGTGGTTTACAATATGACCCTGACCATAGTTTTAGTGAGGATGGCCCCCCCCCCCAACATGGCCCTGAATTACAGTTTTAATAAGGGTGGCCCTCCAACATGGCCCTGGAGTGGCCCCAGTGGTCGCCATTACACACACTTTTGGGTCACTCACCAGACAGCCAGTTATAAACGATCCAATCCCCATTCCTGGCTTACATTACCCGCCATGACTACCAATCCCGATTCCCATTCCTGTTGTCTATTCCCAATTTTGATATATTTTCCTATTTCCAATTACATCCTCATTCCGTCTCCAGTTTGTCTTTGTTCACATTCCCTGTCTCTAACCCATTCCTGGTATTCCCATTCTCTGTTCTAGAGTCCCAGATCTACATTCCCAGTCCCTATTCCCATTCCAGGTCTCCAACTGCCCCCGTTTACCTGAGAAAGCGCCGCGGTCCACATTGTGTGTGTGTGTGTGTGTGTGTGTGTGTGTGTGTGTGTGTGTGTGTCCTCTAGGAATTATTTGTACGGCCATAATATAGAAAATAAATAATATAGTAGGAATAGATACAATTTGTAAGGTAATTATATCATATAGTAATTAATTAAGTTTGAACCAGGTAATGACAACAGGTAATTATGATGAAGGAATAGCAATCTAATTTTTTTTTGGCTTAGAAGTATAAGATAATTAGTCAGGAATTAATTAGGATTAGTATTAAGGTTTATTAGAAGAAATGTGTTTATATATAATTTTGAATATAATTAATTAGACGTAATAGGGGTTAGAATTGATTATACATTGTGGTCTTCACCCCCATCTCCCCATTGAATTCTCCCCATCATTTCCTCCCCATCCACTCACTGATACCTACCTCCCCACCCACTCTCCCCGCCCTCTCACTCAGCCTCTCACACTGACCACTCCTCCTCCTCCTCCTCCTCCTCCTCATGAACTAGTGTGGACATGAATGCATCACGTTTTTCTTACTCCCATTACAGGGCCTCTCTCTCTCTCTCTCTCTCTCGCCATCATCATCACAATAATCGGTGCGGTATATTCTCCGGCTGTGGATTTGTGAACGGAAAACAAAATAAAAAACATACGATTTTTTCCCCCAGATTTTATCTTTTCTGCGCGAACAAAGAAGACTTTTTTTTCCCCTCGCCCTCAATATCGTAATTTCTTCCCGCGTTTTTTGTGAATGTTTTTGTTTTTTTTATTTGTTTTATTTTTAGTTGTTTTTGTTTTTTATTTGTGATTTATTTTGTGTGATGGGGTTAGGTTAGGTTTTCTGTTTTTATTATGTTGTGTATAGTATGAGAGAGAGAGAGAGAGAGAGAGAGAGAGAGGAAAAAAAGAAAGATTCTATGAAGTTACTGAAGAGAGAGATATTAATATTCAAGTGATTCTTACTCTCTCTCTCAGGGGTCGTCACAAAGACCAGGTTCGTATCTTCAGTCCTGGATCGAGAGGCAGTTTGAAATTCAAAGGTTTTAATTTCTTTTTTCCTCCGTTTAGCTTCTCTTCTCTGCCACCCTCACAGCACACAGGGGCGCAACAGACGCTTCTCAAATAAACTTCAAAGTGATTTTCTTAACAAATTTGAATATATTTGGAGTTCCTTGAGATGGTTCAGTCCTTGGCAATTTTCTGGATAGTGGAGGTGTAGAGTGAGGTTGTGGGGAGGTGGGTTGTGGGAGGAGTGGTGGGGTTGTGGGGAGGAGGTTAGGGGAGGAGTGGTGGGTGTAGAGGAGTGGGCTGTGGGGTGAGGTTGGTGTGTTAGGAGGGGATGGTGGTGGGGATAAGGTGGTAGGCAGGGGTGTTAGAAGTGGGGATGGTGGGGTGTGTAGTGGTGGGGGCGATGTGTATAGGGTGTAATAATGGTTGTGGGGTGTTGGGAGTGGGGGATGGTGGGTGAGTGGGGATGATGGGTGTAGGGGGACATGTGTATTGTGTGCAGTAAGTGGTATGGTTAATGGAAGAGTAATAACAATAACAATCTTAACAACAATAAAAAAAAAAACAATCATAACAATAACAAACAATAATAACAACAACAAAAAAACAAAATAAAACAAAAAAACAACAACGACAATAACAACAAAACAACAACACAATAACCAAAACAACAACAACAAAAAAACAACGAAATAACAACAACGACAATAACAACAACAACGACAATAACAACAACAACAACAACACTCCAGGCATTTCTGTCAGTACATTAGAACCGTAGAATTACCACAACACCTAAGAAGTATTAATAACCGTAGAATAGGGAGAGGTGGAAAGAGGAATAGGGATAATGGTAGTTAAACGGATTATGGGAACCAGAGAGGGGAATAAAGAGAGGGAGGGAGAGAAAAGTGATAATGAAAGTGGAGGTGGGCAAAGGTGAGTGATGTTAAGAGAGAGATAGAGAAATAATGAAGTAAATGGGAGAATCAGTAAAGTAGAGTATATTTAAAGGGAGAGAGAGAGAGAGAGAGAGAGAGAGGGGGTAAAATAAATGAAAACAGTGTATCAAGAAAGAGAGAGCCTTAACATCGCCTCACAGTCTTTTAAAGATTAATTTTTGCTGGAGATATTCTCTCTCTCTCTCTCTTCTCCTCTCCTCATTTGTTTTATCTTCCATTCTCTTCTATTTATTTCCTTCCTCTCCCTACCCTCCACCTTCCCTCCCCCTCTCACACCCTCCATCCTCCCTCCCTCCTCCCCCTCCCCTCCTCTCCCTCCCCCTCCCTCCTCTCCCTCCACCACCCACACATTATTCCTCCCTCAGGTCTTCTCAGCCGTAGGGAGTATATACCATTGTCTGTTTGTCCGTCCGCTCCCTCAACAAGTTCCTCTGTGTTTGTTTGTTTGTTTTGTTTGCCTTTCATTTTGATTTTTATTTGTTTATTTTTGTTTCTCCTGTTTGTGTGAGAGAGAGAGAGAGAGAGAGAGGAAGAGAGAGAGAGTTAACATTCTGGCCACCCATCACCACCACACTTCCTAAGTTAGTCTCTACTCACATAGTCGGCCATCTTGAAAAAACCCCAAAAACTATACCCTCGTTAAAACACCACCCTCTTATTGTAGTGTAGATGGTCACAAACACTGCAGTCTTCCATCATAAAGTCGGCCATTTTGTTGGTATGTCATAGAGCGTTGGTTTAAACATTTAGTATAGTCTCTAGTCGTAATGTCGGCCATGTTTAAAACTCATTGATTCTCGTTTAAAAATAGTTTCTGGTTCCATAGCCTCGATAGTACAGTCATTATCCAGCTAATCAGCCATTAATTTTAAACACCTAATTTAAAAGGGGTTGTTAACTATCTTACCATTATAGTCTCTAGCTATAAAATCGGCCATATTATTAAACAGTTAATTGTTCACACACCTTAATTTAATACAGGTCATTACGCAGCCTCTTAGTATGCATGGGAGGCTGGCGGTCAGAGGGTGTTGGTGGGTGAGGGTGTTGGTGGGTGAGGGTAGTGGGTGAGGGTGTAGGTGGGTGAGGGTGTTGGTGGGTGAGGGTGTAGGTGGGTGAGGGTGTTGGTGGGTGAGGGTAGGTGTGAGGAGGTATAGGATGGGTGAGGGTGTTGGTGGGTGAGAGTGTAGTGGGTGAGGGTGTACGTGGGTGAGGGTGTACGGGTGAGGGTGTATGTGGGTGAGGGTTTAGGTGGGTGTGAGGTAGGTGGGTGAGGGTGTAGGTGGGTGGAGGTGTTGGTGGGTGATGGTGTAGGTGGGTGAGGGTGTTGGTGGGTGAGGGTGTAGGTGTAGGCTCTTGCTGGAAAAACACGCGCGTTAATAAACCTCTTCTTACAGGCTCTTTAATATATTGAGTCTAGTTGGTGAGTCTTATCCCCCGCCCGCCCGTCCTTACCTCACTGATGATGTTCTTCGTGAGGTAGAGATTTTTTTTTATTTTACGATGTGTTGGTAGTGGTGTTTCTGGGTATATTTGTGCTCTCTCTCTCTCTCTCTCTCTCTGGCGGGTGGCTAGAGGTCATTATATCCACAGCGTTAAACATTTTATCATTATACCTTGATTAACATACCTCATTATATACGCCTTGTGTGTGTGTGTGTGTGAGAGAGAGAGAGAGAGAGAGAGAGGTCATTAGGTATTAATTCAACATTTTAATGCTTGTGGTAAATTCATCATAAGACACTTAATTACTCACCTGACTCACCTGGTTAAAGATGGGGTGATGGGGGGAGAGGGAGATGGAGAGGGGAGGGGAGAGGAAGAGGAGAAAAGAGGAAGGTAAGGAGGGGAGAAAGAGAAATGTGGAAGGGGAAAAGGAAGATGAGGAAGGAGAGAGAGGTGAAAAGGGGCAGAGAGGAAGTTAGTGACGAAGGAAGAGAGAGGGGAGGTGGGAAAGGGGAAGAGAAAGATAAGATATGTGAAGATAGAGAAAGAGATGGAAGACGGTAGTGAGACAGGGGTGAGATGGGGAAGGAAGAAAGAGAGAGGGGAGGAGGTGGGGGAGGGTCACTGTGGGGCTTAAAATTCATAGTGCTAAAATCACCTTTTTTTCTATACCAAGTTTGTTAAACATCCAGGTTAATAGACCTCATTAAATACGGGTCATTAATATGCATGAGCCGAGGGTCATTTCAGGGAGTTGAAGCCGCGGTATTAAACATTTTATTCTGTTGGTTAAAGTCTACACTAAATATACTTCATTATTACCCAGGCCAGGTCACGGGTTTTCAGGTCCTGGTGAAGTGGTCTCAGGTTTTGTGGTTCCAGGTCCAGGTCATGTGGTTCCAGGTTCAGGTCATGTGGTTCCAGGTTTAGGGTGATGTGGTTCCAGTTCCAGGTGTTGTGATTCCAGGTTCAGGTCATGTGGTTCCAGTTCCAGGTGTTGTGGTTCCAGGTTCAGGTCATGTGGTTCCAGGTTTAGGGTGATGTGGTTCCAGTTCCAGGTGTTGTGGTTCCAGGTTCAGGTGATGTGGTTCCAGGTTCAGGTGATGTGGTTCAAGGTCCAGGTCTTAGTTTCAGGGTCTTCAGGTTCTAGGGTCCAGGTCGTAGATCTCAGGTTCAGGTTCCAGGATCTCAAGTTCAGGGTCTCAAGTTCAGGTTGTCAGGTTTCAAGGTCTCAGATTCGGGGTCTCAAGTCCAGGTTCTAAGGTCCAGCGTCTCAGGTTCAGGGTCCCAGGTCCATGGTCCACATACACTTATGGCCCTGACCCCTAATTGTATACAAGACTTTCTGGATTCACTTTGTATTTTCTGATTCAAATATTCATGAGAAAGATTCGGTTTGTGTTTAGTGTGTGTGTGTGTGTGTGTGTGTGTGTGTGTGTGTGTGTGTGTGTGTGCGTGCGTGCGTGCGTGCGTGGCGTGTGTGTGTGTGCGTGCGTGTTGAAGATATTCGAATCATTTCTCTAAACACAACAAGACAAAGGTACAGCATTTTCTCTCTTCTCTCTCTCTCTCATATTCATTCATTTTATTATTATTTTTGTCGTCACTTTGCTTTCATTCTACTTTGGGTTACAGGTCCACTGAGGCTTTCCCTTGTTCCCGACACTGAGAGGTGAGGAGAGGAGTGGGTGAGGAGAGGGGGGGAGGAGAAGGAGAGGTGGAAATAGTATAAGACAAGAGAGAGAGAGAGAGGGGGGAGGAGGGGGGCAATAATGGAAAAGAGAAAATATAAAGAGAGGGAGAGATGAGATAGAGAGGGAGAAGAAAGAGACGGAGGAAGAGGGGAGACCAGACAGGGAGGATGAGGAGGGAAGGGAGGCATGAGGGAAGACAGGAGCAGGGAGGATGAAGGAGAGGAAGACAAGAGAGACAGGAGGGAGGAAGAGGAGAGAGAAGGGGGGATGAGGGAGAGAGAGGGGAAGGAAGACGAGACAGGAGGGAGGAGATAGGATGAGGGGAGGAAGAGCCAGTGCCAGGCCTTGTACGTCAGTTAAGCTTCCGGGAATGTCGGAGGTGAAAAGAACCTCTCTAATTACTGCTCCTAGCGCCAGGGGAGGAGGAGGTGAGAGAGGGGAGCCACAGGGGGAGATGACTGGACGGGGTGAGAGGTGAGGGGAGCCACGGGGGAGATGGCTGACGGGGTGAGGTGAGAGTGGAGCCACAGTGGGGAGAGATGACTGACGGGGTGAGAGGTGAGTGGAGCCACTGGGGGAGATGATCAAGGGGTGAGAGGTGAGGGAGCCACAGTGGGGAGATGACTGGACGGGTGAGAGGAGCCACGGGGGGAGAGATGACTGACGGGGAGAAGTGGAGTCACGGGGGAAGATGACTGACGGGGGTGAGAGGAGCCACGGGGAGATGACTGGACGGGGGAGAGGTGAGGGAGCCACGGGGGGAAGATGGCTACACTGGGTGAGAGGTGAGGGAGAGAGGGCAAGGGTCATGTGGGTGATGTCACTGTTCACTGCCAGTGGAGAGAGGCAGGAGAGAGAGGACAGGGTGAGGGGAGAGATGACTGGACTAGGTGAGGGGGCAGGCAGGCAGGCAGGAGGGGGGTGAGAGACAAAGGGCACGCTCGGGAGAGAATGAGGTAAGAGTGCTGGGACTTGGGAGAGTGGTGAGAGGTAGAAGAGGAGGAGGAGGACGTTTATGAGTAGTGAGAGAGAGAGAGAGAGAGCATTTGGAGTGTGTGTTGTGGAGAGAGAGAGGAGAGAGAGAGAGAGAGAGAGAGAGAGAGAGCATTAGTGTGTGTGTGTGTGTGTGTGAGAGAGAGAGAGAGAGAGAGAGAGAGAGAGAGAGAGCATTTGTGTGTGTGTGTGTGTGAGAGAGAGAGAGAGAGAGAGGGGGAGGAGAAGAAGAGAGAGGTGAATGGAACAAGCGAGAGGGGAAAGAGGAAGTCAGTGGCAAAAAGAAAGAAAAGAAAGAAAAGAACAAATATTAAAGAAGACCTGAATATAAAAATCCAATTAATTAAAAAATACAAGAAAAGAAAATGACTTAAATTATTAACAGTAAAAATAAATCCCAACCTATCCTAGACTACTTACCCTACCCTACCCCACCCTCTCACCCTACCCTACCCCAACCCTACCCTACCCCACCCCACCCAACCCCTACCCCAAAACCCAACCCAACCCCAAAACCCACCCACCCAACCCAACCTCAACATCAACCACTATACTTTTTTATTGGGCACCTCCCCAGCCTGTAAGGTGAAGCGCAGAAGGTTTACAGCGCCCAACAGGAAGCATGCTGTCCATGCTTGCCTTATGTCCATGAGTCAAGGCATGAAGCCTGAAGAGTCAATGGTTTATGTCATCAAGTTATTGGAAGTCCCAACAACTTGTCCTAATACGAATTCGCAACTTTGACTTACAACAGGTACCTACTACTGCTAGGTGAACAGGGACTAATGGGGGCGAGGAAGAGTGTCCAAACAACTTCCACCGGCCCGGGAATCGAACCCAGACATCTCGCTTGCGAAGGCAAGAGCGGTACCACTCTACCACCAGCACCCCACTACTATACTGTGGACTCTATAGGGCCATACCACACAGCACAGCACCTTGTTAGCCCGAGAGCCCTCCATAGTAAACACGGCCATCTTGACGTCATTAAGGGCGATGTATGGGGTGATAAATATGAGCATTTTGGCTCTTGTGGTTCTTCTTACGGATAGATGGATAGATGGATAGATAGATAGACAGATAGATAGATAGATAGATAGATAGATAGATGACTGCTGAGGCTAAACATTGACCAATGAGGAAGAGGAGAAAGACAGACAGATATGGATGATGATGATGACTGCTGAGGATAAAGACAAACCAATTGGGAGGAAGAAGAACCTCCTCCTCCTCTCCTCCTCCTCCTCCTCCTCCTCTCATAAACAACCCCGTGTCACTAAGTTAGCGTCGAGGCCGTATAGACGAGACTAAAAGGAGTGTGGTAACTTGTGGCCTGGGAGTAGACACAACCTCCCTACCACCTCTCCCTAACCCCCTCCCCCCCCCCCCACCCCCTCCTCCACCCCTCCCTAACCCTCCCCACCCCCTACCTCCCACACCCTCCCCACCCCCTAACCTCCTCTACCACCTCCTAACCCCCTCTACCACCTCCCAACCCTCCTCTACCACCCCCCTAACCCTCCCCTCTACCACCCTCCTAACCCCTCCCCTCACCACCCCCTCCAACCCCCCTCCTCTCTCACCACCTTCATTCCTCCTCACCCTCCCACACCCCTCATCTCCACACCTCACCACCCCACCACCTTTCACTCCTCCTCAACCCCCCCCACCCACCAAGGAGGAGGAGGGAGGGGGGTAACGGCGTGACGATGAGCACCTGCACTCCTGGGACCTCTATTAATAACTTGACGACTTCCTTGTGGCGGTGATGCTCCAGTGTTGACGGTGCTCTAGGTTATGGTCTGTGTGTGTGTGTGTGTGTGTGTGTGTGTGTGTGTGTGTGTGTGTGTGTGTGTGTGTGTTTTATTGGGTGTGTAAATAATAATAATAATAAATAATTAACGGTTTATTGAAAGAGCTTGGCAGACTAGAAGGCTGAAAATATACAGTTACATATTTGGGGAATGGGTTTCGAATTACAAATAATATACAAGTAACATAAGTGATACAAATAAGATATATAATAACTAGATGGGGAAAAGCTCAAACTACAGTTCATTTCAACATAGTGACAGTGTAAGAAGCAGTGTTTACTGGGAGTGAATACACTGGTTTATTACAAGTTATTGATAATTTTTACAATGGTTGGGACTGGGCTGTTCTTATAGCGACTAGTCCGTGCACGTATGGGCTGGATGCGGTTGTGGTGTCGAACAGCACCTCGGGCTAGGGATCTCAGGTGGTAGTAGGAGCCGGTGTCGAGGATGGTGGAAGCTTCTACCAAATTTGCAGATGAGGTCGTGGTGATGGTCAGTGAGAGTCGAAAGGGTCAGTGTGTTGAGCGCTTCTTGATATGTGGAGTAGGAGTATCTTGCATGCCCTCTTTTGCACTTTTTCTAGGTGTTTACGTTGTGTGGCATTTAGGGAGGAAGACCAGGGGGAGGCATAGGTGAGCTTGGGAAGTATGAATGTTGTGTAAACACTGAGGAGCTCGGGTGCAGGAACCCGAGGGACTTGAGTCGGCGGAGGAGGTGGAGACGGTAACTGGAGGATTTGACAACTTCACTGACGTGTGGTTTCCAATTTAGTTTGTTGTCTATGGTGTGTCTGTGTGTGTGTGTGTGTGTGTGTTTTATTGTGTGTGTGTGTGTGTGTGTGTGTGTGTATTTATTTAGCCGGAAAATTTTCAGATACAAAGTGAACGACAAAAGCAAAACTAACATAACTTGAGTCCTTTGAGAGCTGCAGGTATCTTGAAAGGCACTTGATAAAACACTTCACATTTATATCAAGACAATATCACCTGAGTAGCACCAGCTTCACAAAATACTGAGGATTAGATACCCAGCTTATATCACCTGAGGATTAGATACACCATCTTATTTCACCTGAGGATTAAATACTCCAGCTTATTTCACCCGAGGATTAGACACCCCAGCTTATTTCACATGAGGATTAAGCACCCTAACTCTAACCTAATCTAAGCCTCAGGTAGCATTAGAGTGTTTAATCCTCAGATGAAATAAGCTGGTGTATCTCAGGTAAATAAGCTGGTGTCTATCCTGTTGAAAGCTAGGTCCTCATGTAATAAGCTGGGTGTCTATCCTGTAGATAAGCTGGGGTGTCTAATCCTCAGAGAAATAAGCTGGGGTGTCTAATCCTCATGTGAAATAAGCTGGGGTGTCTAATCCTCATATGAAATAAGCCAGGTGTGTCTAATCCTCTCAGGTGAAATAAGCTGGGGTGTCTAATCCTCAGGTGAAATAAGCTGGGGTGTCTAATCCTCAGGTGAAATAAGCTGGGGTGTCTAATCCTCATGTGAAATAAGCTGGGGTGTCTAATCCTCATGTGAAATAAGCTGGGGTGTCTAATCCTCAGATGAAATAAGCTGGGGTGTCTAATCCTCAGGTGAAATAAGCTGGGGTGTCTAATCCTCAGGTGAAATAAGCTGGGGTGTCTATTCTTCTGGTGGTCCGAAGATTATTCAATAACATAACATCAATTTGGTAGATTCCAGATGTTGCTAAATGTCAAGGGAATTTTGTCCTCAACTTTACGTACACTGTATGTGTGTATGTATGTATGTACGTACGTGTAGATATTTCTCAATAATATAATTCTTTTCCGTGACAGTTAAGAGGACACACACACACACACACACACACACACACACACACACACACACACACACACACACACACACACACACACACACACACACACAAAGTAGATCAATAAGACGACTTCAGAGTTTTGCATTATTTACCAGTTGGCTGAGGAGACATTCTGTTGGTGGTGACCGATGTTATTGTTTGTCTCTGGTACTCTAGTGATGGTGATGGTGGTGAGTATGGTGAGGGTGAAGATGGTGATAGGGTTAGTGGTTAATTTGGATGTGGTGATATTGGTGGTGTGGTTGATTGTCCTGGTGTGGTGTTGGGTGATGATGGTGAATAAAGATGGTGGTAGTATTAGGGATAGTGGTGATGGTGGTGGTAGAAATAGGAACAATGATAGTGGTGGTAGTTGTGGTAGAGATAGGTAGGGAGGCTGGTGGTAGTTGTGGTAGATGTAGGTAAGGATAATTATGGTTATGGTTTTCCCGATGGTGGTGACTGGGGTACACACACACACACACACACACACACACACACACACACACACACACACACACACACACACACACTGGAGATAATCAGTTAATACAACAATGGCCAACTTTAAGCCTCCTAGATGAATCTCCTTTGTTTAATTTATTCATTTATTCCTGATAGGCTCTTGAACCAACGCTGGGGGAGGGAGTAGGGGTGAAGGAGGGAGTAGGGGGTGAAGGAGGGAGTAGGGGGTGAAGGAGGAGGGAGTAGGAGGAGGTGAAGGAGGGAGTAGGGGGGTGAAGGAGGGAGTAGGGGGTGAAGGAGGGAGTAGGGGGTGAAGGAGGGAGTAGGGGGTGAAGGGAGGGAGTAGGGGGGTGAAGGGAGGGAGTAGGGGGTGAAGGAGGGAGTAGGGGGTGAAGGAGGGAGTAGGGGTGAAGAGGGGTAGGGGGGTGAAGGAGGGAGTAGGGGGTGAAGGAGGGGGAGTAGGGGGGTGAAGGAGGGAGTAGGGGGTGAAGGAGGGAGTAGGGAGGGGTGGGAGGAGTAGGGATGAGAAAGTGTGGGCAGGAGGAGGAGGAAGAGGAAGGAGGAGGAGGAGAAGAAGGAAGGAAGGAGGTGGATGGCTGAAGGAAAGAGTGGGGTGAGAAGGAATGGATAGGTTGAGGAATAGGTAGAAGGAGAGGTAAGGAGGAGGAAGTGGGGTAGGAAAGATAAAGGAGATGAAATATGGGGGAGGGGGATAACTAAGAGGAAGATAGAGAGTGAGGGGTTTTGGGGAGGGAGGGAGGGGTGAGGGCTGGCGATTCAAAGGAAAAAACGATGAAAGTTTGACGGAGATGAAGTGGTTTTCGAGAGAGAGAGAGAGAGAGAGAGAGAGAGAGAGAGAGAGAGAGAGAGAGAGAGATATTGTGTGTGTGTGTAATTACGGAAAGGAATTAATTTTGGGAGAAAGAGCTATTGCTGGGGCGACAGTACTGGGGAGAAGAATGGGGAGTTTGAAAAGGAAGGGGTGAAAATGTTGGTGAGGGAGAAGATAGGGGAGGGTTAGAGTGGGTAGGGAAAGGAGGAGGTGGGGGTATAAGGAGGGTGGGAGAAGGTAAGGAAGGAAGAGAGAGTGAAGTAAGGGAGAAGTGGAATGGTAAGGGAGAGAATTCAGAGGAAGGAGAGAATAATAAAATGTATTGGGAGATATAGAGAAAGGGGGTATTAGAGAGAGATGAGAGATAGTTTAAAGATAAGTGAGAGAATGTGTGAAAGTTAGGGAGATTTAATTGAGCTGGAGAGTCAGAGAGTGCGAGAGTCAGAGAGTGCGAGAGTCACAGAGAGTGTGCGAATTAGAGAGTGAGTCAGTAAGAGTTGAAGTCGGTTGGTGAGTGCGATAGTGAGAGAGGGAAAAAGAGTGCAAGAGCGAGGGAAATAGAGAGCTAAAGAGTGTGAGAGAGGGAGAGTTAATAGAGCTGTGAAGTTACAGAGGGAGAGAGAGCTGAGGAAGAGCAGGAGAGCTTTAAGGGGAGAGAGAGAGAGAGAGTAATAGGAGTTGTAATGGGAATCGAGATGACTTGAGAAAGAGCAACAAATTGACTTGGCAAGTTTTATCTGTGGACAGTGAAGAACGAGGGACACACACACACACACACACACACACACACACACACACACACACACACACACACACACACACACACACACACACACACAGGGGGACTAAGAAAGAGGCACTTAACATGCATATAGACCCATTCAGGCAAAGAGACAGTGACAGACAGACAGGCAGACAGAGAGACACACAATTGGAAAGCCTTATACATAGACAGAGAGAAAGACGTGAACGGAGAAAGATTGGGACAAAGAGAGACGGGCAAGGAAGGAGAGAGTGAAAATGGTGAGACTGATACAGATGCAAATGAATTGGCAGGGAAGAAAAGAGACAGTCAGACATGTTATTTCATGCGAACGTTTATACCGCCCTCTAACAGCACAGCAGAGCACAGCACACCAGAAAGCTTACTAGACAGCACCCTGACACACTAGACAGCACCCTGACACACTAGACCTCACCCTGACACACTAGACAGTACCCTGACACACTACACAGCACCCTGACACACTAGACAGCACCCTGACACACTAGACAGCACCCTGACACACTACACAGCACCCTGACACACTAGACAGCACCCTGACACACTAGACAGCACCCTGACACACTAGACAGCACCTGACACACTAGACAGCACCCTGACACACACTAGACAGCACCCTGACACACTAGACAGCACCCTGACACACTAGACAGCACCCTGACACACACGACAGCACCCTGACACACTAGACAGCACCCTGACACACACTAGACAGCACCCTGACACACTAGACAGCACCCTGACACTAGACAGCACCCTGCACACACTAGACAGCACCACTGACACACACTAGACAGCACCCTGACACACTAGACAGCACCCTGACACACTAGACAGCACCCTGACACACACTAGACAGCACCCTGACACACTAGACAGCACCCTGACACACTAGACAGCACCCTGACACACTAGACAGTACCCTGACACACTAGACAGCACCCTGACACACTAGACAGCACCCTGACACACTAGACAGCATTACTCCAGCCCAGCACTCGTCTTTTTGCCTTGTCCCCGTCAGGAGGGAAAAAAATATGCGCTTACCCAAATTACAGTCTTTTCCGATAGTTTGCCAGTTTGGTGTGCATAGCAGGGAAGACTTTGGGCATCGGCCCCCCCACTTACTAACTAAAGGAAAACAGTAAAAATAATAAGATTTGCATATCCATCAGGAGGAAGAGGTGGAGGGTGGAGGCAGGGTGTAGAGGCTCTCCTGGGAAAGGAAGAATAAAGTATTCGATAAAATCAGGACGTGAAGATCCTCCTGGGGAATATAATGTGCGACTTCATCAATAGATACAGGATGTGGAGGCTCCCCTAGGAAAAAAATACATTATTAGATAGACTCGATGTGGAGGAGTCTCTTCTAGGAAAATTTTTTTAATATCCAAATAGAATAAGGATGAGGAGTCTCCCCTGGGGGAAAAAATCTAAATAGCCAAATAAAATAAGGATGTAGAGTCTCCCCTGGGGAAAAAAATATACATAACCCAATACAATCTGAATGTGGGCTCCCTGGGAAGAAAAAAATGTTTCATCAAATAGAATAATGGAAAGAAAATTGGAGATGGCGAGTGACGCATTATTCCGAGCTTTTCTTTTTTTGTAGTGATAAGAAGTTCAGTGTGTCTCGCTCTATATTTTCGCACTTCTTTTCTTTACTCTCATTTGCACACAATCTTTTTCACTTTCACTTGCATACTTCTTTTCCCTCTTCACTCTCACTTGCACACACTCTTCTTTTCCCTCCAGTTCCTCTCTTTGAAACCTATCTAGAGTACTTTCTTCCTTCCTAATTCCTCTTCTCACTCATATTCCAGACTGAGAATCAAACAGTCATATTTTTAATCCGTTGAATCAGGGTGGTCTTACGAATCAATCAGTGCCCAACAGGTAGCATTTATATGAGGTGGGGTCGATGATTGCGGGCTGTCGACCTCCATCCCCCTCTCGTCACTTTCGACCCTCCTGTTCTTGCCTCCTTCCCCCATCCCCCACTCTTGACGTCACTCTCGACTCTCCAGTGTCTCTACCCCATCCATCAGTCCCTCACTCTCGTCACTCGCCCCATTCAGTGTCTTCCTTTTTTTGTAGAGAGAGAGAGAGAAGGGGTGAAGGAAGATTGGAGGTGGAGGAAGAAAGTTATAGTTCGGAAATTGAAGAGATTTAGGAGGAGGTAAGAGGGCGGGCTGACCGCCTAGCTAAGCTAATAGTGTGTTAGGGTTGTGTCATGGGTTAGTTATTGTCTGTCGGTACAGGCACTAGACAGCCTACCCTATCTCGTATATGGGTGTTTTGAGGGGCTTATTTCGTATTCCGCCGACCCTACTGGCGGATGCTGGTCTTGGGAGGTTGTCTATTGCCTGGCCGTATAGATCGGGGGTGGTAATGAACCTTTTGAGATTTGGTAACTTTTGGGGAACCATGTATGGTTGTTGTTGTTGTCTGGTGGGAGTCTTTGAAGGAGTTCTTGCTCTGATCGCTCTATCTTTTGCCAAACTCTGCTGGTCAGGGTGTGCAGCTGCTGGTTGTTGGGTTTTATTCTCAGGTCCATTCCCCTCATCAACCCTTAACCCACTCTCGTCCTCCCCCTCCCCCCATACACCACCCCTCCACTTTCGAACCTCCATCATCACTCGACCCTTCAGTTCTTTCTCTCTCCACCACTACTCGAGACAGGGGAGTCGGTTTCTCACTGCGAAGGAGTTTAACACCTAGGATGGCATTGAGAGCAGTAATTCGATCGCAGACTGGAGTAGGATCAGTTCACGCTGCATGACTTCTATTCTGGTGGTCATAGGGGCAACAGGATGATCTCATCGCTCTGTTTGGATTTCTCTATGCTTTGTTTCTCACGTCGGGAGCGCTACAAGGACAGGAGGCATAATCTATGACAGCTCTGACGATAGCAATGTACATGAGACGTAGGACCTGACAGAGGCTCCTTTGAGCCTCAGCAACGATCTACTTCCAGCGGATCATACTGCTCTCAATGCCATCCTAGGTGTTAAACTCCTTCGCAGTGAGAAACCGACTCCCCTGTCTCGCTCACTGAACTCACATCTTGACTCCCTCCTGCGCCGGCCTGCCCCCATTACCTCTCCCTCCCTCTCTCAACACTGGCCCGTCCACACTGCTGCTGACATCCTGCGTTATCACCTCTACACCCCCTCGACCTCTCTCCCTCCCGAGTACACTCATCCGCCTGTACCGCCGTGGACCTCCCCGTGTGTTGATGTTGTCGTCCACACCTTCCCTGGTCGTAAATCCACCCAACTGCGGTATATGCTCAAACTTAACTGCCTTGAGCAGACTGATGATGTCGCCTCTTCTCTTACGACCTCCCTCCCTCCTATGCTCGTCTACTGTGATGGGTCTGTCACCACGCTGGGCTGCGCTGGGGCAGCTGTATGGATTCCTGAGCGCCAGGCCCGCAAGAAAATCAGGGTCCACGACTGGGCCTCCTCCACTGACACTGAAAGCATTGCCATCCTCGCGGGCATTCATGAGGGGGCGACCTATGCTCGCACTGAACGCCGGAACCTCCTGATAATCAGTGACAGCACTTCTGCGCTAGCGAGGCTCAAATTACCCTCCCCCTCCTCCCCTGCCGCCCAACACACCCTAGCCGCCGTCGCCAATCTAGAACAAACTGATGACATCCGTGTCAAGTTTTTTGGATCCCGTCACATATAGGAATAACTGCCTGTGACACTGTTGATCGACTTGCCAAAGAAGCGACACAAGAAGATGACACTGAAGCCACCCTCGCCCTCTCCCTGAATCATCTCAAATCTCGCATACACGCCGCACAACGAGAAGCATTCGACGTAAAATGGACACACCTGAAACAACGGGGCAGCGTCACACTATGCCACTATGACGCTGTAACCGGTGACTCCAACCGCCACTACAAAGAGTATCAATCTCTGACTCGATCTCAGCAGATTATATACATGAGACTGCGCCTGGGGTACAGGTACCTATGGGAGTACATTGGTAACCCTGAGCCTGGCCGCACTGTTTGTAAACTTTGTAGCCAACCCGACTCTCACACCTTCCGTCACTACATCCTCACTTGCCCTATGACCTCCTCCTACAGGTCCCCAGCCCTTACCAACACCTCTTCCCTCCCTGACCAGATATCCTTCCTCCTAGTCACAAGCCTGGTACTTGACATTATTAGGGACCTGCCACGCTTTGCTATAAACAGATGAAATGTACCGGGAACTTTCCCCCCACACACTCATCATTCTGTCACTTTATGTAACTTGCTGACAAAACCCATGACCCTTCAGGCTTCTACGCCCTTAATGCATGAGTCATAAAGGCAAGCATGAACTCCGCATGCTTCCCAATTGGGCGCTGTAAACGCTTCTGCGCTTCACCTTGCACAGGATGCAAGGGGGTGCCCAATAAACTAGCCCCCTCCGGGGCAATCTGTAATCTGTAATCCCTCATTCTCGACCCCCCTCCCACCGACTCCCCGCCCCCACCGACTCTCCCCACCCCTCACCGATTCTCCCCGCCCCTCACCGACTCCCACCGCCCCACCGACTTCCCCCCCCTCCCCCCGACTCCCCCGCCCCCCACCGACTCCCCCCCTCCTCGACTCCCCGCCCCCCACCGACTTTCCCCCCCCTCACCGACTCCCCCCCCCTCACCAAACTCCCCTCACCGACTCCCCCCCCCTCCACCGACCCCCTCCCCTCACCGACCCCCTCCCCCTCACCGGCCCCCCACCCCTCTCACCGACCCCTCCCCTCACCGACCCCTCCCCCCTCACCAGCCCCTCCCTCTCTACCGGCCCCTTCTCCACGTCATGACCCCTAGCAGCTATGAGACGGATCTGACCTAGGGCAGATTTCGAAGCTAATTGAAAACGTCAGTGGCAGACGTGAGGGATGCTGAGGAGTGAACGTGTCTTGTCTTGGGTTGTTGGAGGTGTGTGTGAGGTGGTCAAGTGTGTGTGTGAGGGTGATCAGAAGGGTGTGTGTGAGGGTGGTCAGGGTGTGTGTGAGGTGGTCCCAGAAGAGGTGTGTGTGTGTGTGAGGTGGTCAGAAGTGTGTTGCATGTGTGAGGGTGGTCCCAAGTGTGTGTGTGGTGGTCAGAATGTTGTGTGTGAGGGTGGTCAAATGATGTGTGTGTGAGTTGGTCAGAGGTGTGTGTGTGAGGGTGATCAATCAAGTGTCGTCGGCATTTGATGATGGCGGGGGGGAGGGGGGTTTGAAGGACTTCCTGGGGCATTGGGGAAGAGTACTAGTGGTGCAGATCCTTAGGCGTTGGGGTGAGAGGGGCCGTGCCAGGGGTGGGGGGAGATGAAAGGATTGTGGGAGAAGACAAACACATCCTCCCCTCCTACGCCCCCATATACCTCCACTTTGAAAACGATGAGGAGAGAGATGGGGAGGACACTTCCCCCCCCCTCCCCTCCCCCAGGTGTTACTACTATGTTAAAGATGGATGAGGATGTGTCGTGGGTCCTTGGGGGATGTGTGGGGAGATGTTTTTGCTAATGGAGGAATCATAATATTGAGGTGTGAATGTGGTAGTGTTTATTTGTTTGTTTTTTGTTTGTATGTTTGTTTGTTTGTTTGGTGATGAGAACGGTGGTGTGGCATTGATAAGATAGACAGACACAGGTAGACAGACAGGACCAGAGACAACACAGACAGGTAGATAGACAGCAATAGACAGACACAGGTAGACAGACATACAGAAAGCAGGAGAGGAGAGCGGAGGTTCGACCGAGTCATTATGCAAATGACGTCGCCAGGATTAGAAATTATCTTGTCTCTTTTTAACTTTGGGAAGTGATGAGGATGGTGAGGCAGTGAGAGGTATTGGGCAGTCATTGTATCTCTCTCTCTCTCTCTCTCTCTCACTCTCTCTCTCTCACTCTCTCTCTCTCTCTCTCTCTCTCTCTCTGTAGCATCACTTCCAACACTACTACTACTACTACTATTACTACTACTACTACTACTACTACTTCAACACTACCCTCCTCCATCACTACCACCACCAACACCACCCCAACACTACCCTCCCTCCCTCCCTCAACATTTCCACCACCCCCAATACTATCACCACCACTACAATACCACCCTCACTCCAACACTACCACCCTCACCCAACACTATCACCATCACTACTTCAACACTACCACCATCACCCCAACACTACCCTCCTCCTCCTCCACCACTCCATCACCGCTAATTTGTGACTCTGACTCTAAATTCTTAACTCCAATCCCGATAATTCCCCTAACTTGGAGTTCCTAATTCTCAGCACGTATTTAATTCTTCCTACTCTAAATTCTAAGATCATTTCGAACAGAACTTAATAACGAGCGTTTATTTTAACGAGTCATAATTCCGAACTTGTCTTTCTAAAAATTCTAAATACTAAAAATTCTCTTCACATTCCAAAGTTTTTAAAATATTTCAGAATTTTTTTTTTTTTTTACGTTCTAGAAAATTTATCGTCATTATTTTTATAAATCGAATATTTTTTTTTTACATTAACTATATATTAATAATTACTTGGATTTAATCACGTGATGTAGATTAATGAAAGGTAAATCGTCCTAAATTATTCTCTGTAAATTTTTCCTCCTGATTGTAATGAGTCTTCAGCCTCTGCTAATTGGAGGTTGAGGCTGATTACTGAGTTATTAATTTATAATGCTTGTAATCATTAGTAAGTCTCTCTCTGCACACACACAAACACACACACACTCTCTCTCTCTCTCTCTCTCTCTCTCTCTCTCTCTCTCTCTCTCTCTCTCTCCCCGTGCGTGGTGTGATTTGCCTGAGAGGATACCCTATTATATAACTAAAAGGTGATTGGTCGAGAGAAGCACCTGGACACACGCTCACTCTCTGATTGGTTGAGACGACGAACAATTCCTTCACCCTAACCCATGTGTTCAGTGCTCTCCCATTCAGTCGTGTAGTGCACTTGGCGGGGAGAGGTGGGCAGCTGTTCCTTCGTCAGGTTCATTCTCGAATCCTGTAGGAAATTCTCACGGCGGCGTTGTTGATGTGTGTGTGTGTGTGTGTGTGATTTGGTGTTTATTCTGGTTTAATAATGATGGGTAATTATTTGATTCTATTAAGTGTATTCAATGTAATTATAATATTCCAAAGTGTAATTAATTTTAATTATCTCTCTCTCTCTCTCTCTCTCTCTCTCTCTCTCTCTCTCTCTCAGGTACTGGGATAGACAGGTAAACGGAAATATCCGCACAAAGTGACACAGGAAAAGGTATAGAGAATAGCCTTGGGAGTAGGCGAACTTCCCACACACACACACACACACACACACACACACACACACACACACGTACACACACACTCACACTCTCTGCCTAAAACTTTCCTTTTACTCGGCTTTAACTATCACGCATTGACCCCTCCATACCCCTGCTACACTCTCCTCTCTCTCCTGTGCAATGGTTCAGTGTGTAGGAGGATGGGGCAGTCAATGAGTAGACAGAGTGGGATGGGATAGGGAGGTAGGGAATAGAGAGGGAGGAAAGGGATGAAATAGGATGGGAGGGAAGAAGGGTGAAATTGGGTGGAATGGAATTGGGTGGAAGGGGAGGAAATGGGAAAGGAATAGGAGGGAAAATAGGGTGGGTCGTCAGTCATCACAATACCATTTCTACTGGGAGTAAAAAAAAAACTATGTGGCCTCTATACATAAAAGACCCTTATCCTCTGCCGTGTTAAGTGCGTTTTTTGAGGGGGAGTTAAGAGTGTAATCCACCAGACGCACTTAGGGTTGCGTTCTGAGCTTTTGGACTTGAAAGGGAGTGTGTGTGTGTGTGCGCGTGTGTGTGTGTGTGTGTGTGTGTGTGTGTGTGTGTGTGTGTGTGTGTGTATGGGAAGCTTTTGTGATAATCCAATGTTACTTTCAGCTTTTGTGATGATCCAGTAATTAAGCTTTGGTGATAATCTAATATTTAAGCTTTTGGTGATAATCCGATATAGAAAATAATTTAAGCTTTTCTGAGAATACATATGAATACAATACAAAACTTCTACTTAATAAAAAGCTTTCAAAATGACCATATATATTTATGTATGTATTGCCATTGAAAGTTTGTGAATAATTGAAGGGGCTGAGTACTAAATGGCTCTCTCTCTCTCTCATTTAATGATTTCAAGGTGATTGATGGTACAGTATTTAGGTAATTTAAAGGGCGTATGGTGATTTTTTTAAAGTTGGTTAAAGGTTGGTTAATTGAGATCATTCAATAAGTTGACAAATTTTTAAGGTAAGTATTAGGGTAATTTAGGTAATTTTAAGTCATTGGGGTAAGTATTAAGGTATTTTAGGTAATTTTAAGTCATTGGGGTCATTTATCGCGTGATTTTGGAGATTATTACAAGAGAAAAAAAACTGTGCGACTATACTTGTGTTTATGTCGACCAATGAGCGAGAGAGATAGAGATAATTCAGGTCTGTTATCTTGGCGGTGATTGGTGGAGCCTTGACGACGTTGGCTATGACGTCACTTGGCCACTTCTTGTTAATTATTGGTCTAATGGGTGTTGTGGTCTGGTGTTGAGGCTCTCTCTCTCTCTCTCTCTCTCTCTCTCTCTCTCATGTATGTATGTATGTATGTAGCCATGATAGGATATATTGTTAGCAGTTTTCCGTTTTCGTTCAAGAATAAACAGAAGAAAGAAGATGAAGGAAGAAGAAGAAGGAGGAGGAGGAGTAGGAGAGACTGGCGGATAATCTAGGAGTGTGTGTTTTTGTGCAGTGGCTGAGAAGGAGGAGGTGAGGTGAAGAAGGAAAGTGTGGGTAGTGGCAGGTGGAAGACGATCAGTAAAGGAGGAATAACGAAGAGGAGGAGGAGATGAAGGAAGGAGGTAACGGTGGTAGCAATAATAGTAGTGATGTTGGAGAATAATAATGATGATGATGATACGGTAATAATAGTAATGATAATAATAATAATAATAACACGTCCAGTCAATATATAGGAAAGTTATGGGTTAAAAGTAAACAGTGGCGCGCCTTAGCAACCAGCAACCAATCAGCGTTTATGAATTGTAACCGTTGCTAAGGACGCTGAAAATGGGGCGGAGCTTAATCGTAAGGGTGTTTTTTTAATGTTATCTCCAAGTGTATTATAAGACCCCTAGTGGCACCGGGGGGGGGGGGGGGGTGGCATGGCCTTTATATTGGTCCAGATTTAATTAGATGAATAGATTATGTGAATAATTAAAGACAGAAATTAAAAGATGTATGAGAATAGAATGGACTCAATTCTTCAGAGTACTTTTTTGTCAGTTTTTCAATCCCTATTTTAATTGGAAGGTGAGGTTGATAATTTTGTTTGTTTTTCTTTGTTTGATTTTTGGTTTTATATATGTGTGTTTTGTTTTGTATATATGTGTCCGTATTTGTGTGAGAGCATGTGCATATATGTAAAGTTTGTGTACGTAAACATGTCTAATATATATGTTCAGTGTGCATGTTTGTGTGTATGACGGAGAGGAAAACAATATTATTATGCCCCGGTGGAAAAGGTGAGGGGTTATGGCGGTCACCTTGAACTGTGATCTCTCTCTCTCTCTCTCTCTCTCTCTCTCTCTCTCTCTCTCATACCCTTAACAACACCAGCAGCGTCAGGAGGTTGAAGGTTACCGCTGTCAGCCTCTCACTCACACGTGCTAACTACAGCTCTCAGGGACTCCGTGTTCATGTGTAATGACCTTGTGTGTGTGTGTGTGTGTCTAAAAATCAGTGGCTTGTTGACTTAAGCACTTGTATAAAAATATCTTGAGGTGTGTTATTGATATTTTGACACACACACACACACACACACACACACACACACACACACACACACCGACTAGAGATGTGAGTGTGCCTGACCGACTTAAGCTTGAGAATATGACTTAAAATGGCGTCAGATTTGTCCGAAGACTACTGTAAATAACTTCTCTCCGTCCACACTCATACCTTTATACAATATGGAGGGAAAATATTGCCCTGAGACTCTACCAAATAGATTCTTTTCATCGCTAGTGGCAGAAAACATCGACTTCCTTTGAGACTCTGTGAAGGTAAAATGGCGGCGAAATTGCCCTCAGACTCCCCCAGTGATAAACAAAATATTAGGATTGTGAGCCTTTGAATATGTGGGTGACGGTGATAGTAGTGGTGGTGGGGACAGGTGGTGGTGGTGGGGACAGGTGGTGGTGGTGGTGGGGACAGATGGTGGTGCAGGTAGTGGTGGTGGTGGGGACAGATGGTGGTGCAGGTGGTGGTGGGGACAGGTAGGGGACAGATGGTGGTGGTGGTGCAGGTGGTAGGGGCAGGTGGTGGTGATGTAGTGGTGGTGGGGACAGGTGGTGGGGACAGATGGTGGTGGTGGTGCAGGTGGTGGTGGTGGGGCAGGTAGGTGCAGGTAGTGGGGAATAGTGGGGAGATGGTGGTGGTGGCAGGTGGTGGTGGGGACAGGTGGTGGTGGTGGTGACAGGTGGCGCCGCGTGGACACCAGTGTTTACCTTGCTAAGTCGCGGCTCGTGAGGTATCCTAGGACCGGTTCACCTGCCTCAATCCTCCGCCTGGTGGCTCAAGGTTCACCACTCCCCCCTTCCCTTCTCCCCTTTCCTCCCCAACATCATCCCCCCGTCCCCCTTCCACCTATCTCCCCTCCCCATCATCCTCCCCCCTCCCCCTCCACCTGACAATACATGTTACCTGCATCACCAAGCTAATTAAGGAGCATTAATACACGTGTAGGGAAGACTTACAGGTAAAAGGATTTCGTGAATTATAAATTAGACGAATTCGTAAACATAAAAATTGTTCATTCGTGTTTTTGCTTTCGTTTTTAATTTGGCAAATAAGTATTTTATGTCTTACAAGGACACGCCAGCAACACTTCTCGCCGTGTGTGTGTGTGTGTGTGTGTGTGTGTGTGTGTGTGTGTGTGTGTGTGTGTGTGTGTGTGTGTGTGTGTGTGTGTGTGTGTGTGTGTGTGTGTGTGTCCAACTGGCTATGAGCTCCTAGATTGACCAGGATGAAGACTCTCTCTTCTTTCTTTCTCTCTCTCTCTCCTGGGTGGGTGCCACTGGTTGTCATTATTTTCGGCGGTGTAGTGAATGGAGGTGACTAACGTGTCTCGTGTGTGCGTGTCTCTCTCCCTGTCTGCCCTCACCTTGATCCACAAGTGTAATCCATCGCCATCCACCATTAGGAAAATCCACCGCCATCCACCTATATCCACCATCGGGAATCCACCTCTATCCACCATCGGGGAAAGCCACCGTCACCCACCAGTAAATTTAGCAGTCCATATAGATTTAAGAAAATAATTGGGTGACAGAAAGAGAGAGAGAGAGAGGGGGGAGAGAGAGAGAGAGAGAGAGAGAGAGAGAGAGAGAGAGAGAGAGGAGAGAGGAGAGAGGGGGGAGAGAGAGAGGGGGGGAGAGAGAGAGAGAGAGAGAGACATTTGGATTGCGTCACCGTGCTGGCAAGGCTCGCTGGCCGTCCCCCATGTTCTATGCGTCAGACTCGTCACGGTCTGTTAAAGAAAACGCGATTCTCAACCTCACTGGGTAAGCTTATGAGGGCTGGTGATTCTCAGACGCTTGTACGATAAAATTTCCTCGTAAATGGATGATGGGAAAAAAATATCTTAACTGGTTCGTAAGTTAAGTTTTTGTCTTCCTAATGCAGTGAATTTTATCAGACTCACATAAGGTAAAATTCTAATGGATTATCAAAAGCTCATAATAGGCCTGTTATTTTTTTTTACCCTTAATTGGTGTCTTTTAGAGTATATCTTAAGTTACGACAAAAAGATACATTCTCAAAGGTTCGTAAGTTAACTTTTTCTCCTAACTGGTGACATAAGAAACTATCTAACTTGCTCACGTAGGCTTCAACAACAAGATGGCAGCCAATATAGCGTCGAAAGTGCTCAGAGACTTTACCTTAACTTGATGTGTTGTGTAATACCAAGTTTGAAGGAATTAATGGATCACCTGAAGATTAGACCCCCCGCCCCACCCAAACACACACCCACCCACCCACCCACCCACTCCACTCCACCCACCTACCATCCACGCTATTTACCTGATGATTAAAACGCATAAGGCTACTCATTTTAGCTTTAGGGGTTAGGTTATTAGGACTATGCTAGATTAGGTTAGGCTAGGTTAGACCACGTTAGGTTAAGTTAATACTAGGGTGACTAATCTTCAGGTGAGATAAGCTGTGGTGGCTATTTAACCTACGAGTGTTTGGAGTGTGATGTTTCCCTCTGCTAAGTGTGACTCACGACACACTTAACCAGTTTACCCTTGACTCTGGTGTTGCGTGCGTTTGTTTGTTTTGGGTTTTCTTTGTTTCATTCTTTTGTTTATGTTGATTGTGTTTGTTTGTTGGTGTGCGTGTATAATTGTATTTATTTATTTGTTTATTTATTTAACATAATTTTTTGTGGGGGAAATTGAATGGTAAAAATTCTTATCTATCTCTCAATCTATTTTACCAACCACAACCTCACCTTTCCTTCCTTCCTTCCTTCCTTCCTTCCTTCCTTCCTTCCTTCCTACTATCCATCCACCTCTTCCCCTTCTATCACCATTCACTATATACCACCCTTTTCCTCCTCTCCCCTCTTCCCCTCCCACTCTCCCTCCCTTCCCATTTACCTCCCCACCTCTCCTCGCCCCTCACCATCATCCCACCTCACTCCCTCACCATCACCTCCTCACCCCTCACCATCACCTCCTCACCCTCACCACCATCACCCCACCTCCTTACCCCTCACCATCACCCCACCTCCTCACCCCTCACCATCACCCCACCTCTCCTCACCCCTCACCCCACCTCCACACCATCACCTCATCTCCCTTCACCTCCACACCTCATCTCCCCACGGCACTGTGATTGGGGGATTAACGTGCGTGAAGTAGTTAGATAGTTAGGCAGTAGTTAGCACTGTGTTGTCCTGTGTGCCTCGGCTGCTCCCTCCTATACCACCTGTACTGCCACACTTAGCACTATTGTTATTGTTATTATTATTATTATTATTATTATTATTATTATTATTATTATTATTGTTGTTGTTGTTGTTGTTGTTACCACTGTCATTATTATTATTGTTCTATTATTAAGTTTTATATCAATTTTCCCACTAATGCTTTATTTTTGTTTGCAGGTAAGTGTTGTGATGATGATGGTGATGGTGATGATGGTGATGATGGTGGTGAAGGTAAGAGTCTTGCTAGTTATGCTTTTGTTGCTATTTTATCATCACGTTATGTTTAATTATTTACCCTAGTCTTTGCTTTTGTTTTGGTCTTTTCTCGTTATTTTTACTTTATTTTATTCTGTTTTGTTTTTATCATTTTAATTTTTTTTTTTTATATATTTTTTTTATATATTGGGAACACCTGAAGAATATCCACTTCAGCTTCTTTTATCTAATGATTAAATTAACCACCTTAACGCCAATTAGGTGACAAGGTAGGTTAGGTTAGGTTAGGTTACGTTATGCTAAGTTAGGAAAGAATAGGTTAGGTTAGGTTAGGATACGTTAGGTTAGGTTAGGGTACATTAGGTTAGGTTAGGTGATTAATCATTAGGTAAAATAATCTGGGGTGGTGATTCTTCAGGTGATCATTAATACATATATCATGGTAATATAAAGTAGATGTTACCAACCAAACCACAAACTATTTCTTCTCGGTTTGGTATTGGTAACACTGTAATGTCTTAGCCGGAGAAATAAATGGAGTTAAGAGCCGATAATGAATTGTAAAGGAATTCTCGAGTGAGCTTTTTGGGCCCTGACATGAGAAGGCTTTTGAAGTGTGTGTGTGTGTGTGTACAGTAGATGTCGTAGTGTTAAACTGAATGGTGTACTGCAGGTCCCAGGAGTGTAGTGTAGTGTAGTGAGCTGACGTTCATTTACATTTGAAATCTTCCTGTGAGTTTTTTCACGGCAAAAATTAATTAAACCGTTAACCTATTAAGTGTGTGTCTGTCTGTCTGTCTGTCTGTGTGTCTGTCTGTCTGTCTGTCTGTGTCTGTCTGTGTCTGTCTGTCTGTCTGTCTGTCTGTCTGTGTCTGTCTCTGTCTGTCTGTCTGTCTGTCTGTCTGTCTGTCTGTCGGGTTAATTTCCCTCGTGGTTGCCGCTGATCTATCATCTTTGGTCAGAGGTCAAGGTCAGGTTACAAGGCTTGATTTACAAATACGTGGATCTATTGCCCGCAAAAGGTCAGCCGCTTGACACTATGGTCACGTTAGGTCAGAGGTCAAGAGCCATCATGATCAGGGTGACACTGTGGTGGTGACCTTGTGACCTTCCTCTGCAACACCTCCCCCCCCCTCCCCTCCAACACCACCTTCCCTTCCCTTACTCACCTTCCTCCCCTCCATCCTTCTTTCAGTGCTCCTCCTCCTCCCCCTCCTTCAGCGTTAGTAAATCCAGTTGTGTAGAAGGTCACGAGTCCCCTGTTGTCTCCATTACCAGCTTCACGTCTTCCTGGAGGAGGGGCAGGAGGAGGGGTGGGGGGATGAGGTAGGTAGGGAGGGGAGGTTGAATGGGAGAAGAGTCGGGCAGTAGAGAAAGATAGGTAGAGAGGAAGGTAGGCAGTTAGGTAAGAAAGTAGGGAGAGATGAAGGCAGGTAAGATAGAGGGAGGTAGGCAGGTAGGCCGGGGTTGTGTACTCGGTCTTCAGCACACGACTCTCACCCATACATCAGCCGTTACTAAGGGTCAGAGTAGGATGCTCACTCCCTCACCTCATTTACAAGAATATCACATCTCTTATGGGTATTTTGGGGAGCCGTCATGACCTGTTAATCTCAGAGACGCTCATCTTGTGTACGTGCGTGTGGGGCGGGTAGGTGTGTACGTTTTTTTATGTAGGTGTTTGTGCGTGTGTGTGTGTGTGTGTGTGTGTGTGTGTGTGTGTGTGTGTGTGTGTGTGTCGGTCCTCCTCCGCTGCCACACACTTAGCAAGCTTCTCATTTCTCCCTGTGAGGTTTTATCGTTGTGGTATGTTTGTGTACATATCTGAAGGCTCTGTGTTCTAATTACGTACACGCGGCTCTTTGTGTGTGTGTGTGTGTGTGTGTGTGTGTGTTTATTCTTGTACTTTTTCCTTTGTGTTGTCTGGTTTAGGTTTTCTGACTCGTCTTAAATTTGTAGGAATAATTTGGTGTGTGTGTGTGTGTGTGTGTGTTTAGGTAGAGAACATGACACGTATATGACAGTAATGACATCCTTATTGACACACACACACACACACACACACACACACACGCACATCCACAAAAGAGGAAATAAACACAAGAATTTTTGGACCAATCAAAAGTTAACCTTTTTATCCGGTAAAGGTTAATTACAGTGGCTTACCTGGTAGAAGTGATTCACCTCTCACCTTTTGCCTCATATGTGTAGAGCTGTGGCTAAAGTTACCTCTGGAGTTTGGCTGATCACCTGAAGATTAGCCTTTCTGTTTATTTTTATATCACCTTATGATACTGTAATTAGCTTAGGTTAAATTAGGTAGTTTGGGTTATTTTAGGTTAGGTTGGGTTGGGTTAAGTTTGGTTAGGTTAGGTTAGGTTTTGGTTTGGTTGGGTTTCAAGATTAGGTTGAGTTAGAGGCCCAGGTTGGGTTGGGTTAAGTTTGGTTAGGTTAGGTTAGGTTAAGTTAGGTTAGGTTAAGTTTGGTTAGGTTAGGTTAAGAGTTATTACTAGTTAATCTAAGGTTAGATAAGCTGGAGAGGCCATAACCTTAAGGTGATTCCTCTCTCCCTCATTGAGAGAGAGATATACATAGGTAGGAGAGAGAGAGAAACAACGGTATATGAGTGACAGGGGTTGGGTGAAAACGGGACTGCCCAGTAATTATCCGTTAACAAATTTATTGACAAAGCTTGTAGTACAGTTTGCCTATTCTGAGTAATTCAATCAGGTCTTGACACTGTGGGTGATATCACTATTCACTGCCACAATACAAATTATATTCTATTTGAGGACTAATCCGTGTGGGCTAGCAAATTTTGGATAAACAAGAATGTCCTCAAGCGAACTCGTAACAATGGTTTTATATAAGACAAACTTAGATTTAGGCGTGAAATAGGAAAACATTGGTTTGGAAATAGAGTAGTGGATGAGTGGAACAAGTTACCAAATATCATCATTAACTCGAATACGCTGGACAGCTTCAAACATAGGTTGGATGGATATATGAGCAATAGGGGTTGGGTGTAAATGGGACTGCCCAGTATGAACCAATAGGCCCGCTGCAGTTTCCTCCATTCTTATGTCCTTTTTAGAGAGAAAAGAGTAAGAGAAACAGAGAGATTGAGAGGAAATAAGAGAGTGTCTTAGGGCAGGTGACACAGGAAAGAAATTAGTCACCAATTGAATTGAATCGTGATGAATGACGCCCAGGTTTCTCTCTCTCCCCAGATGTGATAGGAACAGAGATGTGGTAGGGTGAATTGGGAATGGCAGGGGTGGCTGGGAACGAATGTGGCAGTGTGGGT
The DNA here is from genome assembly GCF_018991925.1 of Homarus americanus. Classification (NCBI taxonomy): domain Eukaryota; kingdom Metazoa; phylum Arthropoda; class Malacostraca; order Decapoda; family Nephropidae; genus Homarus; species Homarus americanus. The sequence goes on from NW_024724801.1 coordinate 89,578, forward strand.
GGGAATGGCAGGGTGGGTGAATGGCAGGGTGGGTGAGAATGGCAGGGGTGGGTGGGGAACAAATGTAGCAGTGTGGGCAGAAATGAGGTGGAACACACACACATACACACTCCACACACACACACACACACACACACACACACACACACACACATACACACACACACACACACACACACACACACACACACACACACACACACACACACACACACACACACACACACATTAGATGTCACGTGCTTCTCCAGAGTCAGTGTAGTGAAGTGTTGTGAGTGTTATAGAGTTTTGTTGAGAGTTTACGTGAATTAATAAGTCTGTCGTTATCAGTAGTGTCGAACTTGGCCTGTGTTACCTCTTTATAACTATGGAAATTTACCATTAGAAAGTGAGCATCTCTCTCTCTCTCTCTCTCTCTCTCTCTCTCTCTCTCTCTCTCTCTCTCTCTCTCTCTCTCTCTCTCTCTCTCTCTCCTCTCTCTCTCTCTCATAAGTGTATTTAAAGCGCTAATAAGTAAAAAAAATAATATATAAAAAAGTTTCAGGCGTCTCTATGAATTAGTGCCTGGAGTGTCTCAAGAGTGGAGAGCAGTGAGAGGTGAGGTGGGAGAGCTGTCGAGAATAGGGATGGAGTGGAGTAGAGAGCAAGGATTGGAGGGGGTGTTGGGGAATGTGGGCAAAGTGAGGTGAGGGTGAGGGTGAGGAGTGAGGGGTGTTGGGTACGGTGGGGTTATCTAAGGAGAGGGTTTAAGGGTGAGATGGGGAAGGAGAGGTACCTGGGTAGCATAGGAGAGGGGGGTGAGAGGGTAGGATAGTCAGGGAGTGAGGGCATGGGGATGACCGATGAGAGGGGAGGGAGAGGGGAGAGGGCCTGGGGAAGTTGGCACTGCCCCCTGGATGATGGGTCGGTGGTGGATGCCGTGCCTCACCAGTCTCGCCTGGGCACCCTCGCTAGTGCCAGTGCCGCGGTGCCCAGTGCCACAACCGCTATCCCTCACATCACCACCTCCCTGCCCCTGAAAAGTGCCCACAGAGTTCGCCTCCCGCCATCACCTAGTGCGTACCAACACCAAGTGGTGGTAGTGTGTATGTGTCACTCTCTCGGTGTTGTGGTGTGTTGAGGGGCCCTAGTGAGGGTACAGTCACTAGTGGATTGGTTGAGATTGGCCGCCACGAGTGTGTGATTGTGGGATGCGCCGCGGAGCTCTGGTGTGTCGTCTCCGCCGCACCACCACACACTCTTTCACACACTCACAGATCCCTCGTGTGCTTAAAACTATAGTGTGGTGTGTTCTACATGTGACGTACAGGGATTGTAGTGTTGGGCAGAGTGTAGCGTTACCCCACCTCACTCTTCCTGGTGTGACTGTGACCCGATGCTTAGTTATGTGTTTAAGATGCCACAAACTGATGTAGTGTGTACAGACGCCCGCCTTATAACATAGACTGATAGAGACCGTCTTTATCTCACCTACACTTGTGGTCCGTGTATAGAGAATCATTGTAACACGTGATTCATTCTCACTAATGTACAGTTATCATGGTGGACGGCAGACTGATGTAGTGTATAAATACCCGGAGCATCATGTTTGGCTACCAGGAACTAACGTGCAGTGTACACGAGTACCCCGTTTACGGCTGTCCCAGTTTACACTGTACTGTGTTGTGTCCAGTAACTAATGTACACAGTGTTATGTTAAACAGAGGTGTACAGTGTAGATGTTGGTACTGTGTTGTGTTGGGGAGTCAGACTACAGTGTACAGAGTAGACATGTACAGGTTGTCGCGTTGTTCAGACACTTGTGCACGATGTAAGAGACGCTAGTGTGTGTGTGTGTGTGTGTGTGTGTGTGTGTGTGTGTGTGTGTGTGTGTGTGTGTGTGTGTGTGTGTGTGTGTGTCCCAGTAACTGATATATACTGTACAGTGCGGGAGACACCCAGGCCAGCACCTCCACTCTCTGTCTCTCTCAAACACTCAATCTCTCCCTCACGTTTTTGGCCTAAAAAAGGGAACTTGAACACTGTAGAGATGAGCATTGTGCAACCAAACACACACACACACACACACACACACACACACACACACACACACACACACAACAATAATCCGTGTATTAAAACAAAGCGGGTGTGAGAGGCGGGGTGGATACAGCACACGGTAATACTAACATGAAGTTACACAACAGGTGAAGGTTCAGGCTCACACTTGGCTCAGTCTTGTCAATTTTGTTGTTATTCTTGTCCACCATATTTTTTTTTGTGTGGCTAAATAAACTGTATCAATATCAGTATGACCGGCATTTGCACTCGACCATTTCCGCGAACCAGCGACCCGTTAGGAGGGAGACGAGTACGTGTGTCCACTTAGCCACCACCATTCCTGTGTAATCCGTGTATTGTGTACAGTAAGTGGAGTGTGTGTCTTGGGTTTAAATGTCCCGAGAGGCGACTCCATAATCCATCATCTTGGTGTGTGTGTGTGTGTGTGCGTGTGCGTGTGTGTGTGTGTGCGTGCGTGCGTGTGTGTGTGTGTGTGTGTGTGTGTGTGTGTGTGTGTGTGTGTGTGTGTGTGTGTGTGTGTGTGTGTGTGTGTGTGTGTGTGTGTGTGTGGATGTTTTCTCTATCTATCTATCTATCTTTCTTTCACCTTCTCCACTAGTATAACCTTGCTGCAATGTGTTAAAACTCTCTCTCTCTCTCTCTCTCTCTCTCTCTCTCTCTCTCTCTCTCTCTCTCTCCAGGTAACAGGGGCCCCTAAGACGTTCTCACCTCTTAACAAGACAGTCCTATAATCTCTTATTAAGTCCTTCCTCATCTAAAGCCTGCTGGTGATGGGAGAAATGAGGGGTGGGAGAGGAAGTGAAGTGGAGAGGGGAAGTGAGGGGGTGGGAAATGGTGGGGAGGTGGAGAAGTAAAGGGGTGGATAGGGAGTGAGGGGTGCGAGAGGGACTTGGGGTGGATGAGGAGGTGGGGGGGTGGTGGGAGGTTGAGAGAAGTGGGGGTGTGGGAGGTGGTGGGGTGGAGAGAGGAAACTGAGGGGTGGGAGAGGGAAGTGGGGTGGAAGTAATTGAAGGGTGGAAGAGAGTAGCTAGAGGGGTGTGAAAGGGAGGGGTGGGAGAGTTAAGTGAGGGTGGGGAGAGGGACTGTGAGAGGGTGAGGTGAGAAAGGATGTAACAGGAGAAAGAAAGAATAAGAAGTAGGGAAGGCGTGAGAAGAGTGAGGTGGGAAATGTGTGCGTGAGAGGAGGTGTGGAGAGGAGTGGTGCGTGAGGGGAGTGGTGTGAGAGGAGGTGTGAGAGAGGAGAGGTGGGTGGTGTGTGAGGAGAGTTGTGTGTGGGAGAGCTATGTTAAGGCCTAACCTCACTTCCTTCTCTGTCATAAAATCTTCTCTCTCGTGTGAAACATGACCCCATATTGTCGTCCGTTTTTCATCTTCCTCTTCCTCTCTTTGTTCATCCTCTTCCTCCCCTCTTCTTCTCCTTCCCTCTTCTTCCTCCATCCCCCTCTTCTTCTCCTCCCCTCTTCTTCCTCCTCCCCTCTTCTTCATCCTCCCCTCTTCTCCTCCTCCCCTCTTCTTCACCTCCTCCCCCTTCTTACTCCTCCCCCCTCTTCTTCTCCTCCCCTCTTCTTCCTCCTCTCCCCTCTTCTTATCCCTCCCCTCTTCTTCCTCCTCCCCTCTTCCTTCCTCCTCCTCTTCCTCCTCCTCTTTCCTCCTCCTTTGTGTGACTCTAAACACCAGGTAAAAGGTATACGTTAAATGACTAGTGAAATGTGCGTTACGTGCGTCCCTCTTCCTCCTCATCTCCCTTCTCTCTTTCCCTCTTCCTCTTCCTCCCTTCATCTTCCTTCTTTTCCTCTTCTCCTTTCCTCCTCTCTCCTCACCTTCTTTCACTCCACCTCTCTCTCTCTCTCTCTCTCTCTCTCTCTCTCTCTCTCTCTCTCTCTCTCTCTCTCTCTCTCTGATCGCTACACAAAGAGAAAGAAAGCATCGATGTGTGTATACAAACAAGATGGCTGACATTAGAGACTAGGACTGTACAGTATCTCCAGCTAAGGTAATTTTCGACACTTTAGGCGTGGGTATCAATTCACCATAACCCAACCTAACCTAACCTAACAACCTGACCTAACTAACCTAACTAACCCAACCTAGCCCAGCCTGACCCACTTCTTCTTTAAACCTTCTTCTTAACCCTAGCAACCTAACAGCATGACTAACCTAACCTAACTATATCAGATCAAACCCGACTGACTCATCATACTCACCAGCATATGTATGATTATGACAGAAATAATATGTATGTATGTATATATATATGTATGTATGAATGTATATATGTATGTATGTATGTATGTATGTATATATGTAAACCAAAACTTGCCTTATCCTGTCCAACCTGTCTAGCTGTCGTTCAGAATCAATAAGTGAAATGTATATTATTGTGTGTGTGTGTATGACTATGTGTGTATGTGTGTATGTATGTTTGTGTATGACTATGTATGTATGTGTGTGTGTGTATGACTATCCAACATGTGTGTGTGTATGTATGTTTGATGTGTATGACTATGTATGTATGTGTGTGTGTGTGACTATAACATGTATGTGTGTATGTATGTTTGTGTGTATATTATGTATGTATGTGTGTGTGTATGACTATGTATGTGTGTGTGTGTATGTTGTGTATGACTATGTATGTATGTGTGTGTGTGACTATGTATGTATGTGTGTGTATGTTTGTCCGACTTGCTATTTATACACAGATTCCACCATATCTTATCTGTCAACTGGCCTGATCCGTGTTAGAGGATAGTGAGATGGTGGGGAGGAGAGATAGAGATGGTGGGAGATGGAGATAGTGGGAGAGATGGGGATAGTGGGAGATGGGATAGGAGAGATGAGATGGTGGGGGATGAGATAGTGGGGAGGGATAAGTGGGGAAAAGAGGAGATGGGGGATGGTGGGGAGATGGGGATGGTAGGGGATAGAGATGGTGAGAGATGGGGATAGTGAAGATAGGAGATAGTGGGGATGGTGAGGAGGGATAGAGATATTGAGGAGAGATGAGATAGTGAGAGAGATAGGAGATGGTGAGATAGTGTAATGGGGAGATGGTGGGAGATATAGGTAAGAGGAGGAGAGATAGGTAACAGGAGAAGGAAAAGACATTGAGAAAAGGGAAGAAAAAGGGGCAGGAAGAAAAGAAAGATGGGGTAGGAAAGGAGGAAGAGAGAGACGAGGAGAGGAGGAAAGAAATTGAAAGAGTGGACAGAAAGAGAGAGAGAAAAGAGACGTACTAATGGATTAAGGAGAAAAAGAGAATAGTGTTTATTGTGTAGTAATTCGTTTCTGTCAGAGTCTCTCCCCAGTCTCTTAGTCGTGGAGTTAAGTTCCTATTATCTCTCTCTCTCTCTCTCTCTCTCTCTCTCCTCTCTCTCCTCTCTCTCTCTCTCTCTCTCTCTCTCACTCACTTTTCTTCACCAAGTACTTCTTAATTTCTTCTTTTGTCTTCTCATCAACCTTCTACCTTATTTTCTTTATCCTTAGTACGATAACTTCACCCTCTTGAGTACCACCATGACTTCACCCTCTTGAGTACAGTACTTTCCTCTTAGTACCATGACTTCACCCTCTTAGTACGATGACTTCACCCTCTTGAGTACAATGCCACCCTCTTGAGTACGATGACTTCACCCCTCTGAGTACGATGACCACCCTCTTGAGTACCATGACTTCACCTCTTGAGTACGATGACTTCACCCTCTTAGTACCCATGACTTCACCCTCTTGAGTACGATGACTTCACCCTCTTGGTACCAACTGCCTCTTGGTGATGACACCCTCTTGGGTACGATGACACCCCTCTTGATTGCGATGACTTCACCTCTTGAGTACCATGACCACCCTCTTGAGTACGATTACCACCCTCTTGGTACGATGACCCCTCACCCAGGTGCATTCCTCTTAGTACGAAGGTTAATGAGGTTGTAAATATTGAGAGAATTATCCCATTTTCTATGTTTTGACTAAAGAAAATGGTCCAGAAAAAACAATATTACTTAGGTTGATCAGGTCAAGGTCAGGTCAGGTCAGGTTTCGTTAGGTTAGATTAGGCTGGATTAAGTCCAGGTTAGGTCAGGTTAGATTTGGTCAAGTTAGGTTAGGTTGGATTAGGTCAGGTTAGGTTAGGTTGGATCAGGTCAGGTTAGGTTAGGTTGGATTATGCACAAAATTGGCCTGACAATAACAGGTCCTTGGGGAACCGATGTGAAGTGAACTATTTCAAGTTCAAAACAGTTAAGAAAGAAAAGCGGGAAAAAAGTTGTGAGTGGGGAGGGATAGAGGAATGGGTGGAGAGGAGAGGGGTGTGGAGGAGGAGGGTGGGGAGGAGGGGTGTGGAGGAGGGAGGAGTGGGGAAGGAGAGGGGTGTGGAGGAGGATGGCTTGGAGTGAGGAAGGAGAGGAAAGGTGGGAAGGCAGGAAGTGGGGAGGTGGAATGTGGGGGAGGAGGAAAGGCAGAGTGGAGAGGATTGGTTGAGGGTAAACGGTAAGGGGTGAGGTGAAAAGGAGGAGAGAGAGGTCACAAAATCACCACCACCATCACCACCATCACTACCATCACCTACCACCATCACCCACCATCACCTACCTACACCACCACCACCACCACCACCACCACCTACCTACCACACACCTACACACACCACACCACCACCTACCACCACCACCACCACCACCCCCACCTACCCACCACCCTTCCCTGCTCCCCCCCACAATGCTTAGTCTCTCTCTCTCTCTCTCCTCTCTCTCTCTCTCTCTCTCTCTCTCTCTCTCTCTCAGTAATAGGACCCGGATATAGAGGCTGACAGTCTGTTATATATAGGCGTCAGGAGGAGACTGTGGTTAAGGGGGGTGCTGACACTATTCTGAGTGGGGCGATACTGATCTGATAGGCTGACGTTTCTCTAATGGGCTGATGATCTGAGTCGGTTCGATCTGATGGGTTGACGGTGTTCTGAGTGGGCTGACGCTGAATTGAGAGGGCTGACGTTGAACTGAGTGGGCTGATACTGAAATGAGAGGGCTGTGAGTGGGCTGAGAGTGAAGTAGTTTGATACACATATAAACTACAGCTGTTTATTTCTTGCGATCAGTTACAATGGTGGGTTATTAATGAGGCTTGGAGAGGATAGGAGAGGAGGAGGATAGGATAGGAGAGGATGGGGATAGGAGAGGATGAAGAGGATAGGAGAAAAGGAGGATAGGAGGATAGGAGAGGAGGAGGAGGATAGGAGAGGATGAGGATAGGAGAGGAGGAGGATAGGAGAGGAGGAGGATAGGAGAGGATGAGGATAGAAGAGGAGGATAGGAGAGGAGGAGGATAGAAGAAGAGGAGGATAGAAGAAGAGGAGGATAGGAGATAGAGAGATGAGAGGAAAGATGAAGGAAAAGGGTGAAGGAATAGTTTGGGGCGTCAACACTCGTAACAATGGTTTTAAATTAGACAGATTCAGATTTAGGAGCGAAATAGGTAAACACTGTGGCATGGAAATAGAGTAGTGGACGAGTGGAACAAGTTACCAAACATCATCATTAACTCGAACACACTGGATAGGTTCAAACATAGGTTGGATGGATATAACGAGGCTTTGACTAATATGGACGAATAGGTTAGCTGCAATTTCCTCCATTCTTATATTTTGAAGTTCTAATAGGTAGATAGATATTCCCCCCACTACCCCCATCTCCCCTCCCTTCCTCCCCTCCCCCCTATCCCCCCATCACCCTCCCCCTTTCCCCCCCCCCTGTGTAAACAAAGAGAAAATGTGAAGTGTATTGAGGTAGTTAAGTACTTTATTTTTTTTTTTTATTTACGCTTTTAACTCTCGACTCACCAAGAATATCTCACGGGTTTAGTTCAGGTGTAATGAGTGTAGTTAATGTGGGTGTTTTAGTGGTTTAATTGGCGTTGGTTTCTTTTGTTTTATTATTGGTGTTGTTAAGGAGTGGTTTAGTGTTGGTTTAATTGACGGTGGTTTATTTTGTTTTATTATTGGTGTTGTTTTAACTGTTTCATGTTTTTCGTTTTATTATTGGTTTTTGATAAGGGTGGTTTATTTTATTGTAATGGATTAGTGATTTATTGGGAAGGAAGATTTTTGGTCATTACTTGTGTTGCAGGACGCTCTCTCTCTCTCTCTCTCTCTCTCTCTCTCTCTCTCTCTCTCTCTCTCTCTCTCTCTCTCTCTCTCTCTCCTCTCTCTCTCTCTCTCTCTCTCTCTCTTCTTTCACTTTCTCTCCACTCCGCTTCTTTCAAATCTTTATTTCTGTGGAAGAAGTTAAGAAAAATAGAGCGAAAAGAAAAAGAAAGAAAGAAAGAAGAAAGAATGAAAGGAATTAATAAATGTGACACTAAACAAGGCATGAGTAAGGAGTCAGTTATTAGCTCCGTTGAGGCGCTACTGAAGGTTATAATCCCTCACGTGAACAAATATCTTTATCAGTCAGGTCAGGAGAGGCAAACATTGGGCCAGTTAAAGTATCCCTCACTCTCGGATAACTTCTGTCAGTCAGGTCGGTGAGGGCAGACATTGAGCCGGTTAAAGTCTCCCTGACCTTTGGATAACTTCTCAGTGTTGTTGACAAGTTACGCACCTATAAATAACAGCGAGAATAGATAATAATTGGATAAAAACGAGAGGACCAATAAACAGGGTGGATAGAGTCATGTGAGGGAGAATAACCTTGGAGGATCGTGTTTACTTCTGACACACACACACACATACACACACACACACACACACACACACACACACACACACACACTCACTTGTTACGGCCATCACTCTCCTGCCACTCTAGCCTGGCCTTTGGCACTCTTGTCCTGACCTTACTCCTGGCTTTGGCACTCTAGACCTATTGACTTCGACTTTTTTATTGACATTCTTCATCTATGGCACTTAAAGTAGCATTCAAGCCCTAACCTTGGTTCAGTTGTTTAGCACCATAACAGCCCGTGACCTTGATGCCCTTAACCCTGACCTCTAGCAGAGACCTTGACCCGGGAATTTTCCCCCCACACACTCATTCTGTCACTTTACGTAACTTGTTGACAAAACCCATGACCCTTCAGGCTTTTACGCCCTTAATACATGAGTCATAATGGCAAGCATGAACTCCGCATGCTTCCCAATTGGGCGCTGTAAACGCTTTTGCGCTTCACCTTGCACAGGATGCAAGGGGATGCCCAATAAACTAGCCCCCTCCGTTTCGCTCTAATCCTGACTCGTTATTATAATGGCCACGGCCTACGCAGTCCCACCCCAATTCGTTCAGGGATCAGACACACCCTTCCTCCCCCCCCCCCCACCATCCCTCCTTCGGCGTCGTCGTCAGCGAATGTATCAGTGGAGGGAGGCCGCGAGTAGCCGAGCGTCAGCCGGTGTCAGCAGATATCTGTCAGGGATGTAGTGGAGCAAGAGGCTTATGAAGACGGAGGGAGGCAAAATGGATCAGGATGTCGTGAATAGTAATGATGATAATCAATAGCTGCTTCACAGATGGAATTATCTCCTGGTGTTGGGGAGACTGATCATAGTCCCGATCCTTTAAGAGATTATTGTTGTATACATTAGTGTTTACCGTGTTGGTCTGATTGATAGTGGCGCCTTAGAAACAATCGTATTAACACACACGAATTATGTATTTTGATGTGTTGCTGTGTGTACAGGGGGAGTGGGTCATAGCCACTCCTTCCCTCTGGTAAAACTCACACACTGTAACATGTCTCTAAAAGGCGATCATTAGGATTTGTTTATGGACGATTTCACCTGGATATCAATGGATCAGGTTTTGTACAGTGGGCGTGTTGATGTCTGGGGCGGATTGATGTCTCTGGGGGCGGATTGATGTCTCTCTAGGGACGTATATGAGTCTCTGGGGCGTGTTGACCTACAGAGGACCTGTTGTTGTGGGTTCAGTAAGTGAAGCCGTAGTATGCATCGGTATTTCCTAACAGATGTTGTTGAGGCACAAGACGTGTTAAGTAAGGTGTGGTCTCCCTCACAGTAGGTAAGGGCGGTGTTTCCTCATACAAGTTGTGAGCGGCGGCGTGTGGGAGGGCGCAGGACACTGGGAAGGGCGTGGTAGCAGCATGCAGGAGGGCGTGGGTGAGTACCTTCCCCGTGGACATGACCAGGCCACTACCTCACCGTCATGACCAACCGCTGGCGTTGGCGTACACCCAGCCCCGCCCGACCTGTCAGGTGCCCATCACCAGTGTGCCACCCCGCCCACGTGAGGATGATCACCCACCAGCACCACCACCACGCCTCCGTCACACCCCTCCCCGTCGGACCCCAGTATGCCCTAACCCGGTGTGGGCTGGTGGTAGGGAGGGAGGGGCACAGCTAGGTGAAGGGCAGACACCCCTTGGCTGCGCACCCGTCCTCTCACTTCTTGACGTCAAGCCTCTGCCTCCTGACGTCGGTCCCGTGGGCATGGGGGCGGTGATGCAGGAGGACATTAAGGTTGATCTCACCTCAGGACACCCACTAACGGCGGAAGCCACGTAAAACTGAACACCCTAGTGGAAGAAACCCGGGATAGATGTGGGCGTGGGTGACCCGGATGGAGGCGCGGGTGCAGGAGGTGAGGAGGGTGGCGCAGGGTGCCTGGTGGTGTCAGTGGACTCCTCGCGCGGCGCCTCCAGGACGTGTAAATGGTCGGGCTACAAGAAGGTAAATATAAACAACAATATTGAACCTGTATGTTTTGTTTACCTCTCAGCTGACTCCTGGAAGTTTGTTTACATAACCATCAGCTGATTAGGCAAAGTTTGTTCCTTTACCTGAGGTAATTAAGAGCAGCTTACTGAGACTAATCCATCACCTGACTTGTGAGCTTTGTTGACTTATCCCATAAATAAACAAAGTAAACAAAGTACACTAATAGAATACAAACATCAAACACATTAACATTCTTGACGGATGTTTTTGTTTGTTTGTTTTTGTTTACCACTTGTTATAAAGAAAAATTTTGTTTGGCAGATTTCAATGACAGGCCTCAATATACACTCTGGTTTGGTGGCTGTCTCGCCTTATCTGTCTACCTGTCTGTCTTCCTGTCTGTCTGTCTGTGTCTGTACCTCGTGTGTTTTCTCATTATTATTATTTATTATTATTGGTATGTATTTTTGCTGTTGGTAATATCGTTGTTTTTGTTGTTTTTATTGTTGTTTTGTAGTAGTAGTAGTGCTAGTAGTAATAGTAGTAGTAGTAGTAGTAGTAGTAAAAGTATTGACTATGAGGCTACAGTCACTGAATGCCGCATAGATCTGCAGCTCAACTAATTACAACAGATAGGATAGCTTCTTATGTATTAGGATATTTAATAGGTAAATAAATGGTGGCGAAGGTGTGGCTATTGGGGAGGCTGGAGGCCACGATAAAAAAAAAAAGTAGTAATAGTAGTAGTAGTAGTAGTAGTATTTAACCCAGCTGGTGTAGTTAATGTCAGGATGAACAATAGGCAGCAGTCATTTGTGTATTGTGTGTGTGTGTGTGTGTGTGTGTGTGTGTGTGTGTGTGTGTGTGTGTGTGTGTGTGTGTGTGAACAGGCGCTCACTGATACAGTTGTGATGATTGGAGAGTCAGATTAAGCGCGACTGTCTTCCTGTCACAGTGGTGGTGTGGTAGGTGTGGTGGTGGTGTGGTAGGTGTGGTGGGTGGTGTGGTAGGTGTGGTGGTGGTGTGGTGGTGGTGTGGTGTGTGGTGGTGGTGTGGTAGGTGTGGTGGTGGTGTGGTAGGTGTGTGGTGGTGGTGTGGTGTGGTGGTGGTGTGGTGGTGGTGTGGTGGGTGTGGTACTCCAGTTGTGAGACCGACAGAGTGAGAGACAGTTTGAGAACGACAGACAAATATAAAAAGAAAAGAGAAAAGGCAGACAGACATAGAAAGAGAGAGCCATAAACACACTAATAAAGCAAACTAACTTCTTCGTATGTTAGATTAAGCCAAGACTAATGTACAACCCTCTCCTCCCCTCCCTCCTCCCCTCCTCCCTCCCTCTTAACCGACTCCTCCCCCCTCCACTCTCCTTCCCTCCCTCCTTCCCTCCCCTCCCTCCCCCTCCTTATCTGACCCTCACCTCCCCTTCTACCCCCTACAAGACTCCTCCCTCCCCTCTACAAAACTCGGTTCTCCCCCACTGTATAACTACACCAGCCTCTGCATACTCCTATAGAGCCAAGACCTGATTGCTGGCTCTATTAAACTCTAACTCTGCCACCTGAAGATTAAACACCCCAGTATTTCACCTGAAGATTAAATTAATGCTAGGTTTAAGTTAGGTTAAGTTAGGTTAAGTTAGCGTTAGTTACGTTAGGCTATAATAGGTTGCGTTAGATAAGTTAGGTTAGCGTTGATAGATTTGGTTAGTGTTAGGTAAGTTAGGCTGTGTGTGTGTTAAGTATTAGGTTAGTATTAGATAAGTTAGGTACGGTTAAGTTAGGTTAGCGGTAGGTTAAATTAGGTCAGGTAACGTTTGGGTGGTTAATCTTCAAATGGTCCCATAAATACTCCGTCAAGTCAGTAAAGGCGGGTGATAAGAACTTTGATATAGAGAGAAACTTAATATGAGCGTTAATTACGTATTGGTTGCATTCAGCACACCTGTCTGTATGAATGAGGCCAGGTGGTGTGTGTAGGGGGGGTAAATGCCAGAGAAGGTAGGAGGTGTGCTGAGGGGGGTGACTAGGGTATTAGAGATGTGTAGGAGGGTGTTAAGGGTTGTTAGTGATGTGCAAGGGTCAGTAGGGGTGTTAGGATGTATAGGGAGGTGTTGGAAGGGGTTTGAGGGAGGTGCTGGAGGGGAAGGGGGGTTGAGAGGTGCCAAGGATGGAAGGAGGAAGGGTGATTCAGAAACTAGAAGGGTTGCCAAGGGGGGTGAGAAGGCGCCAGTATGTGGGGGTTGAAACTGCCAGGGGGAGAGGGGGAAGAAGGTATCAGAATAGGGGAGAGAGTCAGAAGGGGGGAGGGAGAAAGTGTCAGAATGGAGGGGGATTGGGAGAGAATGAGAGAGGAGGGAGGAAGAAGTCATAGATGAGAATAAACCGAGGGGAGAAGGTGAGGAGAGGGGAAGGGAGATGGGAAAGGGGGGATAACTGAGGGTGAAAAGCAAGGAGGGGGGTGTGAGGGAGGGGGAGACAGGTGTGTTGGTATAGACTCCAACAGGTGTCTCACTTGACTCACACACACACACACACACACACACACACACACACACACACACACCAACCACACACACCACACATACACACACAAACTGGCACCATTACTCAGCTGGATCGTGATGCTGTTTGGTCATTAGCTTTTAAACCCCCGTTCTCTATCTGTCTGTCTGTCAGTCGCCTGTCTCTGTCTGTCTGTCTGTCTGTCTGTCTGTCTGTCTGTCTCTGTCTGTCTGCCTGCCTGTCATAAGTAATTTTTCTTATAAGTAATTAGTAGCGATAAGTAATTCCTCTTACAGTATCATATAAGTGGCGTCTTAAACTTATATCTACTTAACAAGCCAATCTTACTTAATAACTTATTACCATCAGACAGGAAGATAACTACAATATATGTACGGAGTGAGCTTAGTCTCTTTCTCTTTATGGTGTGTGTGTGTGTGTGTGTGTGTGTGTGTGTGTGTGTTTTGGATGTGCCGACCTGTTATGATGAAAAAAAACACTCATTCATTCTCTCTCTCTCTCTCTCTCTCTCTCTCCCCCCCCCCCGTAGGTGGAAGCGTAGGTCAGGTCATGCTAGGGTGAGCTTGGGTTAAATAGGGTGATGCTGGGTTGAATAGGTAGAGATGGGTCTAAATAGGCAAATGAACGGTGTAATAGTGAAAAATGCAGAGTAAAGAAAGGGGTTAATAAATTGGGAGGAATAGGTTGAAAATTGGTTGAAGTGAAGGTAAAGAGAAAGAAATTAGAATGAATAGGTCAGGGTGGTTGTAGAACGAGGTAGGGGAGGGACAGGTGGGGTGGGGCTGGGTGTGGTGGGGAGAGGTAGAGTGGGGTGTGGTGAGAGAGTGGCAGAGGGGGTGTGGTGAGGACAGGGCAGAGGGGTGTGGGTGGTGAGAGGTAGAGTAGGGGTGTGGTGAGGAGAGTGGCAGAGTGGGGTGTGGGTGGGTGAGGAGAGGCAGAGTCGGGTGTGGTGAGGAGAGTGGCAGAGTGGGGTGTGGGGAGGAGAGTGGGGTGTGGTGAAGAGGCAGAGTGGGGTGGGGGAGAGGCAGAGTGGGGCAGGGCGGGAGTAGCAGAATGGGGTGGGACGAGGGCAGGAAGGGGTGGGGTGGGGCGAGGAGTAGCAGGTGGGGTGGGGCAGGGAGAGGCAGAGTGGGGTGGGGCAGGGAATAGCAGAGGAGGGGGGCAAAGAAAGGCACAGTGAGGCGGGTGGGGCGAGAGGCAGAGTGGGGTGGGGCAGCAGGAGGGCAGGTGGGGTGGGGCCGGGAGTAGCAGGTGGGGTGAAGCGAGGTGGCAGAGGGTGCGGCTGGAGGCAGGAGGGGTGCGGCAGGAGGGGTTGATCACTTACTGTCCCCGGCATCATATCTCTTCCAGCAGGGAGGAGGATAGAAGAGGGAGGGAGGAGGATAGAAAAGAGGAGGGAAGAGGAGGAGGAGATAGAAGAGGAGGGAGGATAGGAAGGAGTTAGGAAGCCTGGGGAAAAAGACGAGAAAGAAGAGGAGGAGGAATAAGAAGAAAAGACAAGAGGAGGGTTGAGGAGGAGAACGAAGGAGGAGGAGGAGAAGAAGATCAATGATAAATAGGGGAAGGAGGAGAGGAAGAGGACGGAGGGAGGTCAGGGGGTGAGGATTGCAAGACGAAGCGAAGGAGAGAGATAAGGAGGAAAGAGTATTAGAAGGGAAGAGGAAGAGATTGGCAGAAAGGTGAGAAGACCCCCCCCCCCCCCCCCCCCCCCCCCCCCCCCCTCTCTCATTACAACAAACTAATATACTCTCACCAAATCATAATAATTATAATAGTCACCATGCCGCCCTCTATAGGCCCTACCCGCCCCCGTTTTCTATGTCACAGGAGGCGTATCACGTGACAGGCACCAACACACGATCTCTCCCCAATACTTGTTACCTAAATATTCGCCACAGACCGCCGGAGAATATTCTGAATACTATGAATAATACTTAACCTAACCCAACCTAACCTAACCCAGACTAACCCTAACTCTAGACTAACCCAACCCAACCTAACTAACCTAGACTAACCTAACCTAACCTAATCTGACTAACCACCTACCTAACCTAGACTAACTAAAAATTCTAAAAGTAAGATTAATTTTTTTTTGTGGTTGTGAATATTTTTTATTTTATTTCTAGGTATATTTGTTTGTTTGTTGTGTTTGTTCGTATACTTGTATGTATATATTGTAGCCCCTCTCTCTCTCAAAGGCTGTCTGTCAATCACTGACACAGACAGATAGACAGGTGTGTAGTCAGTAAAGTTGTCATATATATAGTAAGATCAACACGTATACATACATAGACAGTGCAGGCATACATTGATGAATACATGGACAGTTTAGGCATACATTATACATGGACAGTTTAGGCATACATTATACATGGACAGTTTAGGCATACATTATACATGGACAGTTTAGGCATACATTATACATGGACAGTTTAGGCATACATTATACATGGACAGTTTAGGCATACATTATACATGGACAGTTTAGGCATACATTATACATGGACAGTTTGGGCATACATTATACATGGACAGTTTGGGCATACATTATACATAGACAGTTTAGGCATACATTATACATAGACAGTTTAGGCATACATTATACATAGACAGTTTAGGCATACATTATACATAGACAGTTTAGGCATACATTATACATAGACAGTATTTGGGAGCATAGAAAAATTACTACACTACTCTACACTGCACTACACTACACTACACTGCACTACACTGCACTACACTACACTACACTACACTACACTGCACTACACTGCACTACACTACACTACACTACACTACACTACACTTACACTACACTGCACTGCACTACACTACACTACACTACACTACACTTACACTACACTACACTACACTACACTACACTACACTTAGAATAATTTAGACAAGTAGTGTTCCTCTCCTTACTAAAACATTCATTGGTTAGTAATGGAGATTTTTATTTTTTTTTCTTCATATTAAAGTTGATATTATATGGTCAGGTAATTTATATATATGGTCAGGTAATTTATATATATGGTCAGGTAATTTATATATATGGTCAGGTGATTTATATATATGGTCAGGTAATTTATATATATGGTCAGGTAATTTATATATATGGTCAGGTAATTTATATATATGGTCAGGTAATTTATATATATGGTCAGGTGATTTATATATATGGGTCAGGTAATTTATATATATGGTCAGGTAATTTATATATAAGTAAGTGGTTTGTGTTATTTATATATATGGTCAGGTGATTTATATATATGGTCAGGTGATTTATATATATGGTCAGGTGATTTATATATATGGTCAGGTGATTTATATATATGGTTAGGTAATTTATATATATGGTCAGGTAATTTATATATATGGTCAGGTGATTTATATATATGGTCAGGTAATTTATATATATGGTCAGGTAATTTATATATATGGTCAGGTGATTTATATATATGGTCAGATGATTTATATATATGGTCAGGTGATTTATATATATGGTCAGGTAATTTATATATATGGTCAGGTAATTTATATATATGGTCAGGTAATTTATATATATGGTTAGGTAATTTATATATATGGTCAGGTAATTTATATATATGGTTAGGTAATTTATATATATGGTCAGGTAATTTATATATATGGTCAGGTAATTTATATATATGGTCAGGTGATTTATATATATGGTTAGGTAATTTTATATATATGGTCAGGTAATTTATATATATGGTCAGGTAATTTATATATATGGACAGGTAATTTATATATATTGTCAGGTAATTTATATATATGGTCAGGTAATTTATATATATGGTCAGGTAATTTATATATATGGTTAGGTAATTTATATATATGGTCAGGTAATTTATATATATGGACAGGTAATTTATATATATGGTCAGGTAATTTATATATATGGTCAGGTGATTTATATATATGGTCAGGTAATTTATATATATGGTCAGGTGATTTATATATATGTGGCTCTACCTGTCATGAACGAGTCAACATTCTTCACTAATGGCTACTGAGTCAAGCGGATTTAAATTATGTTTACAAAAAAATAATAAACATTGAATCAAGATGTGTTTACTGAAGCACTTGAGTATAAGATGTTTACCAAGTCAATTTTTTTCTGTAGTCTTTTCTTGAGAGGATTTTGTTCTCCATTACTGTACTATAATAAAGCAGAGTAATATTATCAATACTCCTCCAAATACTACTCCATTAGTATATTGAGCAAGATCTTATCAGTACTCCCATTAGCTGATCGAATCCGTGGGGAAAAAATCTAGGGATATTTGACAGGTAATTTCCAGGAAAAATAAATTAAGAAACTAATTCATTTTTAAACGTTAATGATTCTTTTCGTGAACTATGCTAATTATTATTTTGATGTTATATGTAAAAAAAACTAATCCTATATCGAATGTAACTTTTTGTATATCGTAATATGTGCTGGTATATGTGAATAGAATCGAAGCTAAGTGTACATAAGCTAACAGAACTGAATCTCTCTCTTAAGTTAATGTAAACTAATTGAACGTATTGTAGCCACAAATATTCTAGCTAATTGTATTCTAGCTTATTGTATTCTAACCAAACGCATGCTAGCCAAACGTGACGCAATTTATACTTACACTGCCCTTTTAAAACCAGTGAACCGTGTGACTGTCAATATAGTCTGTCTTATTCTGTCTGTTAATATAGTATGATAGACAGGTATTAATAACTATCACTTAGAAAAAAACAACTTACGATTTTTTTCCACAGTTTTTCCCACAGGTGACACAGCAATACACTATACTGTATAGGTTCAGGTGGGAGTGTGTGTGTTGGATGTAGTGTCTCAAATGTGAACACCTGTTGAACATTTCTCACCTGTTCTCTCTCTCTCTGTATGGTGACTTGTTCATATATATATATATTTCAAGATTTACCTGTACACCTGTGGCTACTAGATCAAGGTGGGCTTTTCGTGTGTGTGTGTGTGTGTGTTTGTGTGTGTGTTTAGGTACGTGTGTATGTGTGTGTGTGTGTTTGTGTGCGTGGGTTAAGTCATCCTGTTAAACGTATTCCCACACCTTTACACAGAGCTACTTTTTATTCATCTCCCCCAAACTTGATGAAGAAACTGTATCCGGATTCCCTCTGTCCATGTAAATACCAAGACATTATACTGAACTGTGTAGCCGACATCTTTGATTATGATTTATGCTCCTGAATCATGGAGTTTGTTTGTTTGTCAGTTCCTATAACAACACATCGAGTTTTTTTTTTTTTGGGGGGTTATTTTTTTTTTCTAAACTTTGTGAATTAAGATTTTATTTGATTTATTTTTTTCATTTCAGTATTTTTTTTTTTTTTTGCTAAACGTTGGATTTTTCATATTATCTTTTTGGTATTTATTTATTTAACTATTAATTTTATTTATTTACATATCTAGTATCGTCCAATACCTTTCAACAGCGTCCAGTTGAAACCATTACTCTCTGGACACTTGACTGTCTTGTGGGCCATATTATATTATGATCGAACCTGACCTAACTTGACCTGACCTCTCTCTTACTTACACGACCTTAAGTAGATGATACCAGATATTGAGCAAAAAAATAATAAATAAAATAAATAAATAAAAACTGTCCAGGGAATTTTGTTCGCTTCTGCACTACATAACCAAAAAAATAACCAATCTTAATACAGTTTTCTCTTGTTGAATAATGTATGTGTGTGTTTTAGCATATTGTTACATCAACGGCGGTAACCAACCACCCAGTCCCTTAGTTTACTATGTTAAATTATTTTATTTACCTTAACTGGAGGCAAGATGGCGTTAGGTTAGGTTAGAGTAGAGTTACGTTACGTTTTTATTAATATTTGTTTATTATTATTATTATTATTATTATTATTATTATTATTATTATTTATTATCATCATCACCATCATCATCCCTTATTTGTGCTACTAATGTTACATACCGGGAATTACGTCAAACACATTATTATTATGAGACAGTTGTATTCCCCATTAAACTAACTCGTATCTTCTTAATTACAGGTGAGTACCTTTCCGTGTGGTCACGCTGAGGGCATCAGGCGCCAGGTAAGTTGGCAATGTTGTAAGAACATAAGAATGGAGGAAACTGCAGCGGGACTATTGGCCCATACTGGGCAGTCCCATTTACACCCATCCCTTATTGCTCATATATCCATCCAACCTATGTTTGAAGCTATCCAGTGTATTCGAGTTAATGATGATATTTGGTAACTTGTTCCACTCATCCACTACTCTATTTCTAAACCAATGTTTCCTATTTCGCGCCTAAATCTAAGTTTGTCTAATTTAAAACCATTGTTACGAGTTCGCTCCTGGTTGGATAGTTTGATTACCTTTGTTATATCACCTTTGTTCAGCCCTGACTTCCATTTATACACCTCTATCATATCGCCCCTCACTCTACGTCTCTCGAGGGAGAGCAAATTAAGATGCTGTAACCTGTCTCTATACTCAAGGTTCCTAATGCCTGGGACTAGCTTTGTCATTCTCCTCTGAATTCTTTCCAAGAAGACAAAATCCCCAGGGCCGGATGAAATTTTCCCTCGAGTTTTAAAGGAGTGTAAGGAACAGATTAGCGGACCCCTCGTAAATTTATTTACAAAATCATTAGACACCGGAGTTGGGCCAGACTTGTGGAAACAGGCAAATGTAGTACCCATATTCAAAAAGGGAGACAGAGCATCAGCGTCAAATTACCGGCCGATCAGTTTAACGTCAGTAGTGGGGAAATTTCTTGAATCAATTATAGCAAATAGCATCCGATCACATTTAGAGAAAAGCAAATTAATCTACGACTCTCAACATGGTTTACAAAGGGAAAATCTTGTCTAACAAATCTGCTGACGTTTTTTTAGGAAAGTCTTCGAGGTAGTAGATAATGACGAAAATTACGATGTTATTTACTTAGACTTTAGTAAAGCGTTTGACTGTGTACCGCATCAGAGGCTTCTGAGAAAAGTTAAGGCTCATGGTATCGAGGGGAAAGGTTTAAATTGGATAAAATCATGGCTCACCGATAGAACACAGAGGGTCAGCGTAGATGGTGTTAAATCTGAGTGGGGCCGTGTAACTAGTGGGTAGGGCGGCAGATTAATTCAGGGCAGGATGCAAATGCACTACAGGAGGATTTAAATAAACTGCAGGAGTGGTCAGAAAAATGGCAAATGAAATTCAACACCAGCAAGTGCAGCGTACGTAATATTGGAAGAACAAATACTGTCAATGTATACAGCCTTAACAACATCAACCTAGAGAAGTCGACTTGTGAAAGAGACCTAGGGGTACTTGTAAGCCCGGACCTACGGCCCAGAAAACTGTGCGCCAATGTTCGAAATAAGGCAAACAGAGTATTAGGTTTATATCTAGAAGTGTAAGTAACAAGAGTGCGGAGGTCTTATTGCAACTATATCTTGCGCTAGTCAGGCCGCACCTCGATTATGTGTGGTTCAGTTCTGGTGCCCTTATTATAGAATGGATAGGTGATAAGTTTAGGTTTAGGAGGAGATAGGGAGGAACTGGTTCACAAATAGGGTGATGGACGAGTGGAAAAGCTTAGCAACTTTGTAGTAAGTGCTGAACGCTGGAAAGTTTCAAAAGGAGGCTGGATAGATTCTGGATTATAGAAAGTGGTAGTAATTTCCTGACAGGAGCTGCCACAGGCCAACCAGTCTATTGCAGACTCCTTATGTTCTTATCCATTCTGTAGTACGGTGACCAGAATTGAACTGTGTAATCCAAGTGAGGTCTCATAAGCGCGAGATATAGTTTTAGGATACCTGCTAGTCTTGTAACTAACACTCCTTTGTATGAACCCAAGTACTTTATTTGCCTTGTTTTAAGCAAATACACATTGTTTACTTGGCTTAAGATTCCTACTTATCATTACTCCTAAATCTCTCTCGCAGTCGGACTTCAATAACATCGTTGTTCATCTGGTATCTGGTTTCGTTATCTCCTATACTGAGAATTTTCATCTGTCAGAGTATAGGAAATAATTTAAACTACAAATATTATATATGTAATAGTAGTGTTATTATTACTATTATTTTAGTATTATTATTGTTGTTATTGTTATTATTTTCATTTTCTATTTTTAATATTATTATTATTATTATTATTATTATTATTATTATTAATTATTATTATTATTATTATTTCATAACAGTAAATGAGTAATTACCTGACTCTCGTGACCAGTGTTGATATTAGCCGACCTGATGAGGGCGCAGTTAGCCGGAATTGGGGAGTTAACGACCTGGCACAGCCTAATTACCTCAGAGCCTGATTTGCGTAAAGGTTAATTTTAAGAAACGGTTGAGGTGAATACCGAGATACCTGAGGCTCGTGCACCTGGAGCTTAATCTCTCTACCACCACCACACCACCACTCACCACTCTTCAACTGGAGCACCACAGGGAAGGGATGAGCAGGAGGAAAGGAGAGGCAGGAGAAGGAGGGGGGGGTTATGAGTGCTCTATATTTGAGGTTGAAGGATACTCCACTATAGTCCTAGGTAAAGACTGCTTCACTCACCGCCAGTCAGTCTTGTCCACTCACTACCGCCAGTCAGTCTTTTCCACTCATTCACCTCTCTACCTGACTGGTTTTGGGGTCCTAGTTACTTATGAAACTGTCACCCCCCAGTCATTTGTCCACTCACTCATCTGTCTACCTGACTGGCTTGAAGTCCAGTCAGGTATAAAGGGCCCGCCAATCACCGCCGTCTTTTCACCAACACTCATCTCTACGCCTGACTGGTTCTTGGAGTCCAGTCACTGAAAGAGAAGCATTTTTTTCCTGGTTTGACTTTTTTTTTTTATATTTGACAATTTTTTCATTCATTTTGTATTTTAATGACGTTACTATTTTTTGATATGTGACACAGCTTAACATTATTATTATCAGTAGTAGTAATAGTAGTAGTAATAGTAGAAGAAATAGTAATGAAAGTAGTCTGATTATTATTATTAGTGTCCACGACCCTAAAAATATTATACAAGCGTTCAGATAAACAAAATTAACCCACCGTTAACCACCAACAGTTAAATACGTTAACTAATTCACATTTTTCCTTCTCCTAGAAAAACTCCCACACATGAGGGGGAAACGTGAAGGGAAAGACCACAACTTTGTCTTTGTCAATAGACCGCTTCTTTTTCCTCGTCACTGAGTTCTCGACCTTTCGTTGTGTGGGTTTGTCGAGGCGAGTCATGGTAGTTTGTCTTCTGTGATGGGATGGTAAGCGTCTGAATTCGTTTGACAGAAATCAGGTGCTGGGATGAGGTTGGTTAAGGTAGTTTGACCCTCTGTGGTGGGTTATTTAAGGTTCAAATCAGCTTGTGGTGTAGAATCTGGGACTGAGTCTAGGTTGTTAAGTCAATTTGACCTCTGTGATAGGGGTTTTAAGGATGAGAAAATCGCTCGTGACTTCGATATTTTAGCACTAGGTCTCCAGTAAAGACCCAGGTATTTTGACCTCTAGGTAAGTTGGCTTTAAGGCTTAAAGTCCTTTTGGCACTGTGTTTTGCTGCATTCACAGAGTTTTATTTTTCATCTTTTTTTCTTTTGTCAAACAGAAAATACAAGACAGATGAAAGTTTCGGTTCGTGTGTGGACAGTGTTAAAGGTCTTTCTTTTCTGTCTCCTTGTCTGTCTGTATCTATTTATTTTCTGCCCTCCTCTCTGTCTATTTATTTATTTATTTATCTCTCAACAAAACTAGGCAAGAATTGTCTCTCAACAAAAACTAGTGTAAGAATCTCTCAACAAATACTAGTGTATGAACCATCCACCCGGCCTGGCGGGGAGGTATATTTCTGTGATTTGTGAATGTTTTCTGTGGATGAATAGGTGTATGGTATCTCGCCGCTGTGTATGATTCTTTTTAATACAACTGAGGTGTGTAATGTATGTATGTATGTATGTATGTATGTATGTATGTATGTATGTATGTATGTGTGTGTGTGTATGTATGCATAAAAGGATGGAGAGAATACAAGGTGTGTGTGTGTGAATTTATGTATGTATGTGTGTGTGTGTGTGTGTGTGTGTGTGTGTGTGTGTAGAAAGAGAGTCAGGGGTCTGTATTGCCCTGAGGACTGTAAAATGGTGTATAACCCTGTGTACCGACACTGTAAGCCTCTATCTATTCATCTATCTATCTACTTCCATCCATATCTATCTATCTGTCTATCTATCTATCTGTCTATCTATCTATCACCTGGATTCATCTATCATCTATTCATTCCTTTCTTTGTCATTCTTTCTCTTACTCTTGCTATAATTATTCCATTTTTCCTTTCTTTCTTCTGTCTTTTCTTTCCCTTCTCTTCTTATTCTATACTTCCTCCCTCCAATACTTCTTTCTTCTTTCCTCTTCTTCTTCTTCTTCTTCTTCTTCCTCTTCTCTTCTTCCCTCTTCCTCCCTTCCCTCCCTTCCTCCAGGTGGGTCCTGGACACATGGGATGTTCTCTCTTCCTCTCCCAGGCTGTGTGAAACCCCTGGGACGGCCTGTCGGGAAAGCTGAAACACACACACACACACACACACACACACACACACACACGGAAAAATAAACACAGAACTAAACAAACGGGATAAGATCTGCAAATTAAAATACACTGATCCTGTGTGTGTGTGTGTGTGTGTGTGTGTGTGTGTGTGTGTGTGTGTGTGTGTCCCTCAACCACAACACCATCCATCTTCCACAGATCAAACTAACACCATATTTTATACTCCATCACCACACCACACTCACCACCACTACTACACTACTACTACCACATCATCATCACTTCACCACACTACCCACCACTACTACCACCATCACCCCACTACTAACATCATCATCACTACCACTACCACCACCACCACCACTACTACTACCATCACTACTACCATCACCCACATTACCACCACCACCACCACCATCACTTCCACCACCACCATTACTACCACAATCACCACTACCACTACCACCACCACCACCACTCCCACATCACCACCACTACCACCACCACCATCACTACCACACCACTCCTGTCCCATCAACTACCACTATCTATCACACTATCTCCTACTATCACATATTAACTCAATCCATCACTACTTGCTACACCATCATAAGAGAGAGAGAGAGACAATACTCGTATCAGCCACATAATATCTCTCACACCACTGCTAACCTGATCCACTAGCAGAGGTCGCTGTGGTAAGAGGTCACCCAGGTGTGTGTGTGTGTGTGTGTGTGTTTGTGGCTTGTGTGTGTGTTTGTGTGTGTTTGTGTGTTTTGTGCTTTATCTCTGCCCTGACATTGTTTTATTTGTATAAACAAGAGGTGAGGAAGTGATCTGAGGAGGGGGAGGTATCTTGTTACAACAGGTCCCGGACAAGGCTCCCCATTCCCCATTCCATACTTTTTTACATCTCCCTTCGTTTCTATCCCTTCCCCTCCCCTTCAACTCCCATCTCCCTCTTCCCTCCCCCTTCACCCTGTCTTCCCTTCCCTCCCCTTCACCCCGGCCTCCCTCTCCCCTCAATTCCCATCTTCCCTCTTCCCTCCCCCCTTCAATTCCTGTCTTCCTCTTTCCTCTCCCCTTCAATTCCCTGTCTTCCTCTTCCTCCCCTTCAATTCCTGTCTTCTCTTCCTCCCCTCTTCAATTCCTATCTTCCTTTTCTCCCCTTCAATTTTGCCCTTCCCTTTTCTCCCCCTTCTTCAATTCCTGCCTACCTCTCTCTTCCCTCCCCTTCAATTCCTGACCTCTCTTCCTCCCCCTTCAATTCCTGCCTCTCTTCCTCCCCTTCAAATTCCTCTGTCTTCCCTTTTCTCCCCTTCAATTCCTGTCTTCCTTCCTCCCCCCTTCAATTCCTGTCTTCCCCTTCCTCCCTCTTCACCCAGCCCCCTTCCTCCCTCTCCTCACCCTGTCTCCCCTTCTCCTCTTCAATTCCTGGCCTCCTTCCTCCCCTCTTCAATTTTGTCTCTCCTCCAATTCCTGCCTCCCTTCCTCCCCCTCTCACCCCTGTCTTCCTCTTCCTTCAATTCCTATCTTCCTCCCCTTCAATTCTTCCCTCTCCCCTTCATGGTCTTCCTCCTCCCCTTCAATTCCTGTCTTCCCTTCCTCCCCTCTTCACCCTGTCTTCCCTTCCTCCCCTTCAATTCCTGCTTCCTCCTCCTCCCCCTTCAATTCCTGTCTCCTTCTCCCCCTTCAATTCTGTCTTCCTTCCTCCCCTTCACCTCCTGTCTTCCTCTTCCTCCCCCTCTTCAATTCCTGTCTTCCCTTCCTCCCTTCAATTCCTGTCTTCCCTCCTCCCTCAATTCCTGTCTCTTTCTCCCCTCTCAATTCCTGTCTTCCTCTTCCTCCTTCACCCTGCCTTCCTCTTTCCTCCCCCTTCAATTCTTGCCTCTCCTCCCCTTCATCCTGTCTTCCTTCCTCCTGTCTTCTCTCTCCTCCCCTTCATTTCCCTCCCCCCCTTGGTGATGGTTCTGCAGTGGTCACTGGTATGTCAGTCCGAACACTGTTGTTGCTGTGTGTGTGTGTGTGTGTGTGTGTGTCTTTATGTATGTATGTATGTATGTACAGTATGTATGTATGTATGTATGTATGTACAGTATGTATGTATGTATGTATGTATGACAGTATGTATGTATGAGTATTTTGTTTGTTTGTGTATGTGTGTACTCTGACTTACGTGTACTGAAGTGTATTTGAGCTTTTGTGTGTTTGTCTGTGTGTGTGTGTGTGTGTAATATGTATGTATGTATGTATGTATGTATGTATGTAACTCGTGGGAGCCGTGTACCCATCATGTGTATCTGCATCCGTGTATGTCCGTGTACGGGTTTGTGGTATCGTAGAGCGGTGTACGTGTTTTGTATACTGTAACGCAGCCTATGTAAGCGTCGATTTTCATACACATCACGTACAGAGGCTTCATGTCGTGTAGCCGTGTACGTGTTTGTGCGTGTGATTATCTCTGCAAAATAAAGATACTGGTGATTTACATGTTGTGCCCCGCCGTATTGGTCGGGTCGGGTCGGGTCGGGCCGTCACCATTGCACCATACCACAGTGGCTCAGCCACTGATGATCGGCTAGCCAGTGCGGTTGACGAGCGTCCGACCTTCCCGGGTTATGTTGCAACCAAGTCGTGGGTGTTGACTCGCCATGAGCTCGGGACAAGATAGGTTTAGCCACATGTGTTCTTAGGTCGAGAATGCCATCCACCTGAGCTCAGATGTGTGAGCTTTATTGTTACCTGATGGGGAGGAGAGAGAGAGAGAGAGAGAGAGAGAGAGAGAGAGAGAGAGAGAGAGAGACATACTGCAAAGACAGACAGACAGACTCCATAAACAAATAGACA
Organism: Homarus americanus; assembly: GCF_018991925.1. NCBI lineage: Eukaryota > Metazoa > Arthropoda > Malacostraca > Decapoda > Nephropidae > Homarus > Homarus americanus. The sequence continues at coordinate 116,250 of NW_024724801.1, forward strand.
AACGGTTAGACAGATGGACAGACAGACAGACAGGTGAGAATACTTGTACCTGTCGGCTTTAAGGGCAATTCTCCCCACACACACACACACACACACACACACACACACACACACACACACACACACACACCAACTATTGTTCAACCCCTTTAAATGACTCACGTTGCAAACCCCATTAAGGGGTCCAAATTTACAACGTTATGTCAGTTTTAAGGGGTTTAATGTACTGTTTTAAGGGTTAGGAAGGTACTGTTTTAGGGTTGGAATGATTGTCAAAGCGAGAATGTACTGTTTTAGGGTTGAATGTACTGTTTAAAAGGGGGTTGGAAATGTACTGTTTAAGGGGTTGAAATGTACTGTTTTAAAGGGTTGAAATGTACTGTTTAAATGGGTTGGAATGTAATTGTTTAAGGGCTTGGAATGTAATTGTTTTAAGGCTTGGGAATGCAATTGTTTAAAGGGGTGTTGGAATGTACTGATAGGGGTTGGAATGTACTGTTTTAGGGTTTGGAATGCACTGTTTTGGACGTACTGTTTTAAGGGTTTGGAATGTAATTGTTTTTAGGGTTGGAATGTACTGTTTTAAGGGGTAAATATTGCTTTAAGGGGTTGAATGTACTGTTTAAGGGGTTTGAAATGTTTGTTGGAATGTAATGGTTTAAGGGTTGGAATGTACTGTTTTAAGGGTTGGAATGCTACTGTTTTAAGGTTTGAATGTACTGTTTTAAAGGGGTTGAATGTACTGTTTTAGGGTTGGAATGAATTGTTTTAGGGTTGGAATGTACTGTTTATGGCTTGAAATACTGTTTAAGGGGTTGGAATGTACTGTTTTAAGGGGTTTGGAATGTACTGTTTTAAGTGGTTGAATGTACTGTTTTAAGGGGTTGAATGTACTGTTTAAGGGGGTTTGGAATGTACTGTTTTGCTGGGTTGAATGTACTGTTTTAAGGATTATAATGTACTGTTTTAAGGGTTGAATATACTGTTTTAAGGATTATAATGTACTGTTTTATGGATTGAATGTACTGTTTTAAGGATTATAATGTACTGTTTAAGGGGTTGAATACTTTAGATTATAATGTTTTAAGGGGTTGAAATGTACTGTTTTGGTTCGGAATGTACTGTTTTAAGGTGGTTGATTATAATGTACTGTTTTAAGGATTGGAATTGCATGTTTTAAGGGATTATATGTACTGTTTAGGGGTTTAAATGTACCACTTTATGACCCTCGAAATATACTACTTAAGGGCCTCAAATATATCACTAGGGCCTCGAAATATACCACTTAAGGGCTCTGAAAAAGAATCTAACCCACTTAAATGAGTCGTATCGTAGCACTTGTCGGATCGATTAAATTATCGTAAGTCGAAGATCAAGTGACGTACAGTGTGTTTGTGTGTGTGTGTGTGTGTGTGTGTGTGTGTGTGTGTGTACTAGCAGGAGTATGATTGATAATAATAATAATAATAATAATAATAATAATAATACATAATAATAATAATAATAATAATAATTAAATGGGTCAGTTAAGGTGAGGTTACTTGATTAGGTTAGGTTAGGTTAGGTTAGGTTAGTTAGGTTAGGCAGATAGGCTAGTTAGGTTAGGTTAGGTTAGGTAAGGTAAGGTATGTAAGGTTAGGTTAGGTAGGTTAGTAAAAAAAAAAAAAAAAAAAAACTCAGCTCATCTTTTATTAGAATATTAGATTATTCCAACATCTGCACCACTAACACCTCCAGGGAATCATGCAGGATGAACCTATTTCAGTAAAATTCCAGGGTACAGGAAACGCTTGCCAACAGGAGGCAGACCAGGTGAATTATGTAGAGGCTAGCCACTAAAGTTGACCCTCTCCGGATCCTGATACTCAAAGGAACCCCAGGCTTTATTTTACCTCCTGAAGTATCTGGTTATGATAGTCTCAGGTTGTTGGGGGTCAGTTTTTTTGGAGGGGGGAGAGGCGGAGGTAGGATGGTGGGGGAGTAGGGGGAGGGATGGAGGGGGCGTTGATTTTATTTCGCTAGTTGGTCTTTTTTTTTTGCATTTTAAGTTACGAGGAATTTTTTGAGGAGGAATCTGGTTACCTGAATCGTGTTATTCCCGCAGGTAAATTACATTATTTTTTCTTTTATATAATGGTAATTAATGTAGGTGTTGAAGGTGGGTTATTTATTGAAAACGTTGTCTATTTATCCTCGCTATTTATTTATTTATTCTTTTGGTGAAGGAAGGGAAGTAGTGAGCTTTACAATTTGCGCGCCAAAAACAAGTGAGCATCGTTTCGTGACGTCACCTTTGTTTACATCCTCAGGCGACGACCGACTGTGTGTGTGTGTGTGTGTGTGTGTGTGTGTGTGACTGGCTGGCTGTGATTCTGTGTGCAATTCAGTGAAAATAGATAATAAATTTCATAAACTCTATTATCTTTCCCACAGACTCGACCACCACCAAACCAATGTGTTATACTATATATATATATATTTTTTTTCGTTTTTAATTCATTTCCAAAAAAACTAAGTTACTGTTGTGGGATAATGAAAAATAAATTTGCCTGAGTCCTGTGATGCATTACACATGTTCGTGACGTCGGATGCATTTTTCCCCCAGCATCGTAATTACCATAATAAAAAATGTAATTAAGGCTGGAGCCGCATGACACATCTCTGGGTGGCGGAGGGGAGGGGTAGGATTTACGGTAAAAACTAGTCCCTGGATGGGCTAGGCGGCGCGAGCTGATGTTTTCTTGTTTTCGCTTTTGTGTTGCATTGGATTTATTTGTTGGGTTTTTGTAAATTTGTGGGGAATTTGAGGAATTTTGTGGTGGAGTTTTCATGGTTTTCGGATTTTTTTTTAGAATTTTTTGATTTTGTATGTATTTGGGGATTTTTTACGGATTTTTCGTTGGATTAAATTTCATCAAATATGACCCAAAAGTGTCTAATCCCAAGTTCACATTATGACAACATTAGTACTGTTGACAGCCACATGAGTGTATAAATTGACAACCATATGTATGTATTTATACCAACCATGAGGAAGTAAGTATACATAGATTGGTTATTTAAAAAAAGTATACATAAATAGATTGATTAGAACAGTAAGTATGGATTGATGTTGCAGAAATTATACATGAATCTAATGTTGCAGGAAGTACGTGATTATATACGGACGAGCTGTTGTAAAAGATAATATGTACAGTACAATCCCCTTCACTTGTGCGTTTACAGGGCTCATCAGGTATTGTACAGTGTGGCAGCTCTGTTAGTTTACATTCCACAGAAGGAAACAGTAAATATATTATGAAATCAAAATAAACAATATTAAAAGAAATATCTCTAGTGTAATGATTTTGGAATGTTTATATGACTAGCCCTGTAAACGGCACGGTGCTCTAGTGAAAGGGACTGACTGGGGTATGTTTGGTTAAGGGAGTTTATACAGTATCCCACAGAGCTGCTCCCTCAGTATCTTTCTATAATAACCCCCGCGTTGACTTCACAGACTCTACTAATGAAGCTATATTTTGATTTTGTGATTGGGTGTAGTTTTTGCGTGTTGGTGGTGATTAGAGATGGTGGTAGATTGTGATTAGAGATGGTGGGAGATTGGTGATTAGAGATGGTGGTAGATTGGTGATTAGAGATGGTGAGACTGGTGATTAGAGATGGTGGTAGATTGGTGATTAGAGATGGTGGTAGATTGGTGATTAGAGATGGGAGATTGGTGATTAGAGATGGTGGAGATTGGTGATTAGAGATGGTGGTAGATTGGTGATTAGAGATGGTGGTAGATAGAGATTAGAGATGGTGGTAGATTGTTGGTTGATGTGCAGGTAGGTAATTGGCGATGGTGGTAGCTATTGATAAGGTTAGGTTAGTTTATATTAGCTAGAATAGGTTTGGGCACGTCAGAATAATAAGGTATATAATAATAATAATAATAATAATAAAAGTAATAATAATAAAAAGTTAATAATAATAATAATAATAATAATAATAAAAGTAATAATAATAATAAAAGTAATAATAATAATAATATAATAATAATAATAAAAGTAATAATAATAATATAATAATAATAATAATAATAATAATAAAAGTATAATAATAATAATAATAATAAAGTAATAATAATAATAAAATAATAATAATAATAATAATAATAATAATAATAATAATAATAATAATAAAAGTAATAATAATAATAATAATAATAATAATAATAATAAAAGTAATAATAATAATAATAATAATAATAATAATAATAATAATAATAATAATAATAATAATAATAATAATAATAATAATAAAAGTAATACTAATAATAACAGAGAAACATGGAGTAATTTCCCCGTGTTATATTTTAAACTAGAGAGAATGTGATAAACAGCGCTGATGACGGAGCCCAAACATTCATAGGACCCCGTAATTACCAGGTAGTGACGTCATAATAGTTCCTTCCACACACGGAACTACTTAATGGTGTACACGTGGTAATTATCTCTTAAAGGAACACACGTACACACAGATACACACACACACACACACAGAACACACACACACACACACACACACATACACACACACACACACACACACACACACACACACACACACACACACACACACACACAATGACGTCAGCCACTTACACCCTACAAATACCACTCGGATGGAAGCAACAAAAAACAAACAAACACATATCCTCTAGTGCGCGGAAAACCACCATAAACAGCTTTTGTTGTTTGTTTTGTTTCTTTTGTTCCTTCGGTTTTGTTGTTTTGTCTCAGGGGAGGACGGGGACGAGGTTTTTGGTGCTTTGTTACTGAGAAGCTTTGTGATATTGTTTTACCTGGTGTGACGTCATTGGGTCTCGTGTGACGTCATTGTTTCGTACGTCATTGGGTCTCGTGTGACGTCATTGTCTCGTGTGACGTCATTGGTTTGTGACGTCATTGGGTCTTGTGTGACGTCATCGTGTCTTGGGTGCTCTAGCTGATATTAATTTCTCGTTTGATTCTCTTCTCTCTCTCTCTCTCTCACCATGGCTGACCCTTACCAGTAATTCCTACCTCCACCTGTCTTGCAGTTAATTGCAATTGGTTGAACTAACGGACAGTCGACAGTGACGGCAGTAAACACGCGTCCTCACTGCGTCCCTCACGTCCCCACCGCGTCCTCACTGCTCCCTCACTGCGTCCTCACTTCCCATTGACTCTAGTTACCCTCATCCTATCCCGCCCTTCTTTCAGCCGTAACTTGCATGCCTGTGTGTGTGTGTGTGTGTGTGTGTGTGTGTTGTTACATTAGAGTGTGGCAGTCAAGTGGATACATCGCTCACCACAACAACTACATGGTAACATAGGTACAGTAACATAAGGTACAGCAAACATATAAACATAGGTACAGTAACATAGGGTACAGTAACATAGGGTACAGTAACATAAAAAGGTACAGTAAATAAGGCACAACATAGGCAAATATCAACATAGGGTACAAAAATAAAGCAACATAGTACACAACATAGGACAGCAAATATAACATAGGGTACAGCAACATAGGTACAGCAACATAGGGTATATAAATATAGGTACAGTAACATAGGTACAGTAACATGGGACAGTAATCAACAACATAGTTAAGTAACATAGGGTACAGTAACATGGAGTAACGGTACAGCAAACATAGGTACAGTAACATAAGCAGAATATAACATAGTGTACAGTAACATAGGGTACAGTAACATAGGGAAAGTACAGTAACATATAAAAAGTACAGTAAATAGGGGTACAGAAGGTACAGCAACATAGGAAGAAAACATAGGGTACAGTAACATTACAGTAGACAGCAAATATAGGGATAAGAATACATAACGGTACAGCAACATAGGGTACAGCAAACATAGGGTACAGCAACATAGGGTACAGTAACATAGGGTACAGTAAATATAAGGTACAGCAATATAGGGTACAGTAACATAGGGTAAAAACAAAGTACAGAAATATAATAAGTACAAGTAAAGAGATATAAACATAAGTAAATATAGGCAGTAACATAGTGTAATATAGGTACAGTAAATATAGGTACACAAAAGGTATACATAGGTACAGTAAATAGTAACATAGGTAGCAAATAGGTAACAAACATATAGACAGCAACATAGGGTATATAAATATAGGGTAGTAAACATAGGGTACAAAACATAGGTAAGTAACATAGGGTACATAAACATAGAAATATATACAGTAACAAGGGTACAGTAACATAGGGTACAGTAACATAGGGTACAGTAACATAGGAAACAGCAACATAGGGTACAGTAACATAGGCAGTAACATAGGGTCAGCAACATAGTACAACAACATAGGGTACAGTAACATAGGGAAGCAAATATAGGGTTAATAGTAAATATAGGGTACAGTAACATAGGGTACAGCAACATAAGGGTACAGTAACATAGGGTACAGTAACATAGGGTACAGTAACATAGGGTACAGTAACATAGGGTACAGTAACATAGGGTACAGTAAATATAGGGTACAGTAACATAGGGTACAGTAAACATAGGTTACAGTAAATATAGGTACAGCAACATAGGTACAGTAACATAGGTACAGTAAACATAGGTACAGTAACATAGGGTACAGTAACATAGGGTACAGTAACATAGGGTACAGTAAATATAGAAATATACAGTAACATAGGGTACAGTAACATAGGTACAGCAACATAGGGTACAGTAACATAGGTACAGTAACATAGGCAGAACATAGGTACAGAAAAGGTACAGTAACATAAGGTACAGTAACATAGGTACAGCAATATAGGGTACAGCAACATAGGTACAGTAACATAGTACAGTAACATAGAGTAACATAGGTACAGTAACATAGGTACAGTAACATAGGGGTACAGTAACATAGGGTACAGTAACATAAAACATAAATATAGTACAGTAACATAGGGTACAGTAACATAGGGTACAGCAACATAGGGTACAGCAACATAGGGTACAGTAACATAGGGTACAGTAACATAGGGTACAGCAACATAGGGTACAGTAAATATAGGGTACAGTAACATAGGGTACAGTAACATAGGGTACAGTAACATAGGGTACAGTAACATAGGGTACAGCAACATAGGGTACAGTAACATAGGGTACAGTAAACATAGGGCAATAGGGTACAGTAACATAGGGTGCATTTAAAATGGTTATAGCCTCCTGTGATGGGGTCAATATATGCTAATCTCCTTTTTTATGTCCTTCTTCTTCCTTCTTCTTCTTCTTCTTCTTCTTCTTTCTTCTTCTTCTTCTTCTTCTCTTCTTCTTCTTCTTCTTCTTCTTCTTCTTCTTCTCTTCTTCTTCTTCTTCTTCTTCTTCTTCTTCTTCTTCTTCTTCTTCTTCTTCTTTCTTCTTCTTCTTCTTCTTTCATCTCTTTGTTTTTTCCCTGTGTTTCGTCAGCACTATTACCGTCACCCCTGATCTGACTGATAGTGTTGTTGTTTTTTTGTTTTGATTAGCGTGAGGATGTTTTCTGGAGGTGAAGCCCCGTGTATTAGGTGATGTTTTTATACTATCTTTGTTTCCTCTTTATTTGTTGTCTTTGTTTTTCTGGCGATCGTATTTTTTCTCTCTCTTCCTCCTGCCGCATCATCCTGTTTCATTTTCTTTGTTTCCATTTTCCTGGATCTCCTGCCACCACCTTTATCTCTCCCCCACTCTCCTTGTTTTTCCTCCCTTCCTCTACCATCCTATTCTCCTTCCTATATTCCTTCCTCTATCCCTTCTCCCTCTTTTCTCCACCCACCCTCTCCTCTCTTCGTTTCTTTCCTCTTTCCTCTCCACTTCCTCTCTCTCTCTCACTTCTCCCCTTATCTCATCTTCTCTTGATTCGATGATGATATCTCCTCCTCCTCTACCTCTCATCTGGTGTGCTTGACGTAAACCACATTTTATCAATTTACCTGAAAGAGCTCTTCCTTTTATTCTCATTCTTTCTATTTTTTCCATTTCATCTCCTTCTTCATTCTTATACCCTTCCTCACCCCATCTTCCCTTCATTTCTTCCCTCATTCCTCCCCTTTTCTCCCTCCCTCCCTCCTCCTCTTCTCCTCCTTCTTCCTCTCCTCCTGGTCTCCTCCCTCTCTCTCTCCTCTCGTTCCTCTCTCCCTCCTTCCCCTAGGTGTGGGGGTGAAAGGATTCCACTGAGACTTACGAGCAGGTGAGTTTAGGAGAGCTTTTAAACGGATGGATGAGGCGGTTTGGTGGAGTCCCGGCAGGTCACTTTGTCCAGGGGGGGGTGAGGGAGGTGGAGAGGGGTAAGGGAGGGTGGAGGGGTTGAGGAGGGTGGAGAGGGGTGAAGGAGGTGGAGGGGGGTGAGGAGGAGGTGAGAAGGTTCTCTGGCAGTTATCACGCTGATTAGTTGTTGGGATTAGGCTTAAACTCGACAGGAAAAACTCACTGGTACATACAAAGAGAGAGAGAGAGAGAGAGAGAGGAAGAAGAAGAAGGACGTCGGTGCTTAAGATGAAAATAAATTGCCGAGGGAACGAATGACATTAGGAGTTGGGACTAAAAAAAACACATTCTCTAGTGATTAAAATGGATTGGAAGAAGGAAAAAAGAAAAGGGGCTCACAGGTATAGAGATTAGTGTTTGGGATTGGCCAGTCAGAGAGATGAAAGGGTTTGTTGGGAGAGGGATTAGAGAAAGATTGGATAAGAGAGAGGAAGGATGAAAACACTAACATCTAATCACTGTTGTGGGAATTATTGACAGGTGAAGGATAATTAACCTGGGTAGTTAGGGCAGGTAATCGATCCAAGAGTCTCAAAGGCCTCGTTAGATTCCCAAAGGCTTCGTTAGATTCCCAAAGGCTTCGTTAGATTCCCAAAGGCTTCGTTAGATTCTCAAAGGCTCGTTAGATTCCAAAATGCCTCGTTAGATTCCCAAAGGCTTCGTTAGATTCCCAAAGGCTTCGTTAGATTCCCAAAGGCTTCGTTAGATTCCCAAAGGCTTCGTTAGATTCTCAAAGGCTTCGTTAGATTCCCAAATGTTCGAGTCTACTGAGCCTAACCTAACCAGGGATGGGGGTCACATCTACAGGTGATCCTATACGCACCTTTGTGAATCCATCTAGACCACTGATGATCTTGACGATGCTGAAATGAATCCTCTGATTGGTTATTTGTGAGTGGAAGTGTCTGATTGGTCAGTAGTTTGTGGAGAGAATTCTTATTGGTTAGTAGTTTGAGAGGAGAATTTTAATCGGTTAAAACTTTGAGAGGAAAAATCTTATTGGTAAGTAGTTTGAGAGGAGAAATATTATTGGTCAGTAATTTGAGAGGAGAAGTATAATTGGTCAGTAGTTTGAGGAGAAATATAATTGGTCAGTAGTTTGAGAGGAGAAATCTAATTGGTCGGTAGTTTGAGAGAAAAAAAAATACGATATGTGGAAAGTAAGAAGTGCCGAATTCTGATAGACCTGAGGAGGGGAAAAAAACCTACCCTCTGATTGGTGGATAATTTTAGAGTTCGGCGTGTAATTGGCTGGTCGAGGAAGACTCCCTGATTGGCGTGGCGTGTAAACATGAAGCGTCTGGCTTGCCCAATCATCTACGTCGTGTTGTTTGATGATGGCTTTTTGTATGTTTGGTTTTTCTCTTCAATATAATGATTTTCGTTTCCTTATTTAGAATGGGTGATGAGGGAGAGAGAAAGAGGGGGATGGGGAAAGGGGAGAGGGAAAGGGAAAAGGGAGGAGGAGAGGAATGGAGAGAGGGGTAGATACAGGGAGGAAGAAGAAGAGAAAGGGTATAGGTAGAGAAATGGAAGTAAAGGAGAAGGTAAGAGAGAGAGAGAGAGATGAAAGAAATGATAGATGTGGAAGGTAAATACAGAGAGGAAAAAAAGAGAGAGAGAGAGAGAGACCTACATCAGTTGTGAGCCAAGGTGAGGTGAGGTAAGGTGAGGTGAGGTAAGGTGGAGGTGAGGAGGTGAGGGAGGTGAGGAGGTGAGGTGAGGTAAGGTAAGGTAAGGTAAGGTGAGGTGAGGTGAGGTGAGGTGAGGTGAGGTAAGGTAAGGTAAGGTAAGGTGAGGTAAAGTAGAGAATCAGCTGTTTATGCACCAACACGTTCAGACGAGTTGAATAAAAATGTCCCAGAAATCTTATTATTATATCCACATTTACGACACGAAGCGGCAACTCTTCTCTATTGAAACAGATGATAAGGACTTTATTTATTTTTTTATTCAATTAGTAGATTAATTTTGTTATTATTTATACTTGATGTAAACAGGTACGATTTTTTATTTTTGGTTTAATTAATTTTTTTTGGTTTTGTTTCAGGTGAGTACTGTTCTTGTTGACTCCATGGGCAGTGAGTGTTAGTGTTGATTTTACTTGTTTATTTGTTCGTTTGTTTAGTGAAAGTGTTATTGTTTTGTCGTTGTGTTGGTAGGTAACCTCTTTCTATCTTTCATTCTCTCTCACTTTATCTTTCATTCTCTCTCTTTATCTCATTCTTATCTCTCTCTCTCTCTCTCCTTTAAATTATCACATTTTTCTTGTCTTCCATTAATCATTTTCCCTGTTATCAATTATGTTATCTTTACCGCATCTTTCCCTCTACCACTGTTATCATTTAATACTGTTATCTTTATCTTTCCCCTCTTCCCTGTTATCATTAATACTGCTATCGTTATTGCATCTTTCCCCTCTTCCTCTGTTATCGCTTAATCACCTTCTCCCTCTTTCTTAACAAGTGGTATCAAGTTTATCCTCTCCCCTCCTTTAATATTACGCTAACACATCCTGCACACACACACACACACACACACACACACACTTTCCTTTCCCGTCTCTCTTTTCCATTCTCTGTTTCGCTTTGTTCTTTATCTCATTCTCTCTCTTTATCCATCCATCCATCTATCTATCTATCTATCTCTCCTATCTATCTATCTATCTATCTATCTATCTATCTATCTATCTCTCTATCTATCTATCCATCCATCCATCCATCCATCCATCCATCTATCTGATTATCTCTCTCTCTCTCTCTCTCTCTCTCTCTCTCTCTCTCCTTCCCCTCTGTTCTCACACCTCTAATAAGTAAATAATCCTCTATTCTTCATTAACTGTCCTCAAAAAGGTGAACCCAGTGAGGGGAATTAGTATATAGTTAGACAATAATGTGAGGGGAGAAGGAATGACGAGATAAAGAGAGGTTAGAAATGGAGGTGGGCTGCGGTTATAAAAATGGTGGGTGGGCTGCGGTTATAGAAAATGGTGGGTGGGCTGCAGTTATAGAAAATGGTGGGTGGGCTGCAGTTATAGAAATGGAGGGTGGGCTGCGGTTATAGAAAATGGTGGGTGGGCTGCAGTTATAGAAAATGGTGGGTGGGCTGCGGTTATAGAAAATGGAGGGTGGGCTGCGGTTATAGAAATGGAGGGTGGGCTGCGGTATAGAAAATGGTGGGTGGGCTGCGGTTGTAGAAAATGGTGGGTGGGCTGCGGTTATAGAAAATGGAGGTGGGCTGCGGTTATAGAAAATGGAGGATGGGCTGCGGTTATAGAAATGGTGGGTGGGTTGCGGTTATAGAAATGGAGGGTGGCTGCGGTTATAGAAAATGGAGGGTGGGCTGGTTATAGAAATGGAGGGTGGGCTGCGGTTAAAAAAGGGGCTAGTTATAGAAAATGGAGGTGGGCTGGGTTATAGAAAATGGAGGGTGGTGCGGTTATAGAAAATGGAGGGTGGGCGCGGTTATAGAAAATGGAGGGTGGACTGCGGTTATAGAAAATGGAGGGTGGGCTGCGGTTATAGAAAATGGAGAATTGGGCTGCGGTTTTAGAAATGGAGGGTGGGTTGCGGTTATAGAAAATGGAGGGTGGGCTGGGTTATAGAAATGGAGGGTGGGCTGTGGTTAAAAGAAAATGGAGGGTGGGCTGCGGTTATAGAAAATGGAGGGTGGGTTGCGGTTATAGAAAATGGAGGTTGGGCTGTGGTTAAAAGAAAATGGAGGGTGGGCTGTGGTTTTAGAAAATGGTGGGCTGTGGTTATAGAAAATGGAGGGTGGGCTGCGGTTTTAGAAAATGGAGGGTGGGTTGTGGTTATAGAAAATGGAGGGTGGGCTGCGGTTATAGAAAATGGAGGGTGGGCTGGGTTATAGAAAATGGTGGGTGGGCTGCGGTTATAGAAAATGGAGGGGTGGCTGCGGTTATAGAAAATGGAGGGTGGGCTGCGGTTATAGAAATGGAGAATGGGCTGGGTTATAGAAATGGTGGGTGGGCTGCGGTTATAGAAATGGAGGTGGGCTGGGTTATAGAAATGAGGGTGGGCTGCGGTTATAGAAATGGGTGGGCTGCGGTTTACAAAAATGGAGGGTGGGCTGCGGTTATAGAAATGGAGGGTGGCTGCGGTTTTACAAAATGGAGGGTGGGCTGGTTAAAAAAATGGAGGTGGGCTGCGGTTATAAGAAAATGGAGGTGGGCTGCGGTTATAGAAAATGGAGGGTGGGCTGCGGTTATAGAAAATGGAGGGTGGGCTGCGGTTATAGAAAATGGAGGGTGGACTGTGTTAAAGAAAATGGAAGAGTTATGGAAAAGGGAAAAAAGTATGAAATGACAGAAAATTAAATGACTGGAAGTGGAAATGGAAAAATAAAATGGTGGCATACATACAGGAAATGTAGATTACTGTACAGAAAGTGAGAGGCAACAGAAACAGGTGCACTGAAGGAGTAACAGAAAACGGGAAAGTAGACTGAAGGCGTAACAGAAAATGGAAGATAGACTGAAGGGGTAACAGAAACAGGAGGTAGACTGGAGGATTAACAGCAAACGGTAGGTAGACTGGAGGGGCAACAGAAAACGGGAAGATCTCTAAATGGGAGGGTTATGTAGAAAAATCGGACGTATGGACGGACGCTGAGACGGACGGACGCTAAGACGGATGAAGTGAAGCGTGGATTGATGAACGGACAGACGTGATCGACGGGTAGATGGATGAACGGACGCATAAACGAATAGATGTGATTAATAAGTGGATGGATAGATGGATAAACGGATATATGCATGAACGGACGGGTAGATCCACAAGCGGATGGACGGATAGACGTATGGACGGACAGTACTCACTGGTATCATTCCCCCTTAAGCCGCTGGATGCAAAAAGACAGTGCAGACAGAGAAGTGAACAGCGGGTACAAGGTCCAACACGGTGATGAAGGGAATGGACGAGAGAGGGAGAGGAGAGGGATGGAGAGGGATGAAGGGAGGGTGGAAGAGAGAGGGAGGGAGGGGATGAGGGAGAGGGATGGGAGAGAGAGGGAGGAGGTGGAGAGAGGGATGAGAGGGAGGAGGTAGCGAGGTGAGGGAGGGGATGAGAGAGAGGGAGGAGGTAGTTGAGTTAGCGAGGAGAGGGGATGAGATAGAGAAGGAGAGGGAGAGGGAGAGAAATGGGAGGAGAGCCAACAGCAACAGGGGGAGGGGTGGGGTGTACTGGCTGTGTAGAGAGTCTGTAAACTCTACCAGAAGCCTTCAACTCAATCCTCTCGCTAGATGGCTCCAGTTGTTCTACCCACACACCTTCCTCGTCTCCACGCCTCTCCCACACACGCCCCCTGCACGCCCTCCTCCTCCACACGCCCTCCTCTTCAGAGACTGACAGCGAGAGGGAAGAAAACAACATTACATTGATGGGATGGAGGGGAAGACAGTGCCAAACCACCTTACCACTCTGACTTAACCTTGTGGAAGTTACGCCAGGCGACCGTTCGTTTACCCTCTTCCTACACTGGCGCTCATCAGACGGTGCCTAAGGTGAGAGAGAGAGAGAGAGAGAGAGAGAGAGAGAGAGAGAGAGAGAGAGGAAATTTTACAACACTCATTCCATCTCACCAATTCACCTGTATAGCGTCCTTGAGGTGAATTAGTGGTCTACCCTCCACCACCCCCCTTCCCCCGTACACTGCAGGTATAGGTGCCAGGTGTATTCTGGGTGGAGGTGTGGGTGTATTACAGGTAGTGGGAGGACAGGTGAACCTCCCCCCACAGAACTTCAGGTAACGATGATTAAAGTCTACGGAAACCGCTTCTCAGATTTGGATTTCACGACTTTTGGGCATATTTAGTAGTAGTAGCATTAGTAGTTATTGTTGTTTTAGTAGTAGTAATAGTAGTAGTAGTAGTAGTTAAAGTATAATTACAGTAGTATTAGTAGTAATCGTAGCAGTAGTAGTTACAGTATAAGTAATAGTAGTAGTAATCGTATTAGTAGTAGTGAAAGTATAAGTAGTAGTAATAGTAGTATAGTAGTAATCGTAGTAGCAGTAGTAGTAGTATCATCATGCCGTGTACAACTTGCCTTACGGTAGATTCAGAGTCTGAGGGAGAGGGGAAGGGTGGAGGCTGAAGCGGCAGTGTAATACCTTATATCGCTCGCTCTTGGCATTGTAATCCTTCAAGACGGCGCCTCCCTCAAATTACCTCTCTCTCTGTCATTGAACATACAATTAACATCAAGTATTACACAACGAACACACACACACACACACACACACACACACACACACACACGCACACACACGCAATATCTATACCTATTTGCATATTGTGAGTCGAAACAAAAGAAAAGGAAAATACAATAAAAAACTAGAAAAATGGCATAGAGATGAAAAGCAAATAGATGAAAATAGGGCAAATGTTTACCTTGGAGTCTGTTCCTGTAACCTGGGGGGAGGGAGAGGAGGGAGGGAGGGAGGAGGGTGAGGGAGGGAGAGGGGTTGTTGTTATTGATAGGATTATTATTATTATTATTATTATTATTATTATTATTATTTTTGTTGATGTTATTATAATTTATTACTAACATCAACAACAAATTCAAGCGTAAAATGGAATCCAAATGAAGTTCCTTTGAAGCTGAGATGAATAAGAGTTAAAGGTAAGCTAACATGATGGGATTTGTCACGAGAGTTGCAAATGAGGTTATGGTAGTGAGTCAGCTGGTGAAATTAACCGCGAGAGAAGAATTAGGTTATATTTCCCGTTCCTCCCCCTCCCCTCACCCCCTCCCTCCTCACCCCCTCACCCTCCCCTCACCCCGACCCCTACCCCGGACCCCTTACCCCGACCCCTTACCCCCACCCTTACCCCTGACCCCTTTTCCGGCTGGCTGTCGTGTGTGTGTGTCTGTCTGTCTGTCTGCTGCTCTCTGTCTGAAATATCGCGTAGTAAAGACGTAGATAGACGTAGGCATGTAAATAAAGGTAAACGTAGATGGACGTAGAGCGTAAGTAATAGGTCGTGAAGTTAGGCGTAAGTCCAGAAACGTGTAGGCGTTACCATGTACAGAACGTAGAATCAAGGCAGGCGTAGTGAGGAGTCGTGGATGGACATGGGCGTAGTAAGGAGTCATGGGGGATGAAGTAAAGTCGTAGATGAAGTGGGCGTAGTAAAGGGGTCGTGGATGAGCGTGGGTGTGAGTAGGGGTCGTGGATGAGCGTGGGCGTGAGTAAGGGTCGTGGATGAGCGTGGGTGTGAGTAGGGGTTGCGGATGACGCGTGGGTGTGAGCAAGGGTCGTGATGGATGGTGAGTGTGAGTAAGGGGTCGTGGATAAGCGTGGGTGTGGAGTAGGGGTCGTGGATGAGCGTGGGTGTGAGTAAGGGGTCGTAGATGGGCGTAGGTGTGGAGTAAGGGGTCGTGGATTAGCGTGGGCGTGAGTAAGGGGTCGTAGATGGGCGTGGGCGTGTCGGGGTCGTGGATGAGCGTGGGCGTGAGTAAGGGTCGTGGATGAGCGTGGGCGTGAGTAGGGGTCGTGGATGAGCGTGGGCGTGAGTAAGGGGTCGTGGATGAGCGTGGGCGTGAGGTAACGCAGAGATTAGAGAAATCTTTTGTTGCATGAACTTTCTTTTTTCTTTTTCCTTTTTGTAAGTTAATTTTACATAACCTCTTCTTACATATTCTCTCTCTCTCTCTCTCTCTCTCTCCTCCTCTCCCTCTCTCTCTCTTTTGGCAAGCCCTTCATCAGACGTATCACTTACACATTATACTACGAGTAAGTCGTACCCGTAGGTGAACACACACGCGCGCCTTGAGCTCTTCCACACACTGCTAACCTCTGCCATGTTAGGTTAGAGTTTGTTGGAGTTAGGTTAGGTTAGGTTAGGTTAGGTTAGGTTAGGTTAGGCTCAGGCTAGGTTAGGTTAGGTTAGGTTAGGTTTCGTTCCATCTTTGTGACCTAAGTCCGTCTCATGACCTGATCTCGTGTATGTGAGTGTGTGGGAGGCGTCGTGTGCGTGTCGTCCCCCTCGCGTGTGTACCGCCTATGTACACACGCCTCGTTACACGCACACGGGTAATTTACGTACCTGGACATTCATTATGGTAATGAAAATGGCGCCATGCGTCTAAATGTTTTGTTTTTACTTTGACGTGTGTGTGTGTGTGTGTGTGTGTGTGTGTGTGTGAGAGATTTCGTTTGTGTGTAGTACAAGATTTATATCTTTGCGGCCGTTTGTATTACACACACACACACCAACTCGAAAATATGTTTTAAACTGTGATAATATATTCAGCAACATTTCGTAAACTTTGACCATTCTTAAGGGAGAATGAGGGAGAGTTTGGCTGTGGGGACGCTTATACTCCCTGGGGATCATGACGTCACACATAAACATTAGCAGTTACCAACCCGCATGTGTGTGTGTGTGAGAGGGGGGAGATAGATAGATAGATAGATAATAGTAGATAAATGAATAGATTGATGGGATTGTGTTTGTGTTGAGAGAGAGAGAGAGAGAGAAAGAGAGAGAGAGAGGACATCAGGAGGGCGTGGCTTCCAGTGATATGATCACCATTATGGTGTAATCCCTCCACTCCCCTCCTCCTCCCTCCCTCCCTCCCCCCCTCCGTTTTCCTCCTCTGATGGTTTATGGAAGGAGGGAGGGAAGGAAACAGAAGAAAGAAGAAGGTGGACAAGAAGAAAGGGAGAAAGAGAAGGAAGGAGCACAAGAGAAAGGGGAAGGAGAGAGAGTGAAGGAAACAGGGAGGAGGGAGGGCAGGGAGGAAGACAGACAGAAAAAAAGATGCAAAACAGATAAAAGAAAGAGAGAGAGAGAGAGAGAGAGAATGAAAGCAAAAAATGGGACAAAAGTCGTCTATGGCATAGGAGAAAGATAGAGAATGGAGAAGGGAGAAATAAGAGGCCGAGAGAGAGAGAGTCAAGATGGAGTAATGTTATTAAGGAAAAGTTGAGGTGAGTTAGTCTCATCTATCTCTGTAATGGAGTGACGATAGACACCTCTCTCTTCTTCCCTTATTGTTTCTCTCTCTCTCTCATCTTCCTTTTATTCTTCTCTCTCTCTCTCTCTCTCTCTGTGCTAGGGTTCCTCCCGGCCTTAGAGGGTCACAGTGACCTTTGACCTATTGGCCGTTGTGACATGATAGCCGGAGGAGGTTATTGACAATTAACTCTAATACAATATTCAGTGAGAGAGAGAGAGGGGGAATAGAGAGAGAGAGAGAGAGAGAGAGAGAGAGGGTAGAGAGATAAACATAAACTAAGAAAAAAAAAGAAAAGAGATAGAGAGAGAAAGAGAAAGAAGAGGAAAAGAGAGAGTAACATAAAGACTCGGAAATATAAAAGAAAAAACAGAGAGGAAGAAAAGAAAGAGAGAGAGAGAGAGAGAGAGAGAGAGAGAGAGAGAGAGAGAGAGAGTCACCCTTACACAACACAACAGCTAACCACTTCACTCTTAATAATACAAACACTCGCCTTTATATTGTTGAGTCTTGTTCCATGTTGTTGTTTCACCTATGTATGTGTGTGTGTGTGTGTGTGTGTGTGTGTGTGTGTGTGTGTGTATGGGGGTGAAGGTCTTATTATTAGTAGTAGTAGTATCATTATTATTATTATTATTATTATTATTATTATTATTATTATTATTATTATTATTTCATTATTATTATTATTTTATTATTATTATTATTATTATTCGTATAAATATTGATCAGTAATTATTGTTATTATTGTTTTTATCATTAGTCAATTAACCTGGCGGGTTGGGTTTTACCTGTACCTGTATCAAGGTGTGTGTTTTATATTGAGATTAATTAGTAAACTTTATACTGTAAATCCCCGCTTCTGATTGTCAAAGGTTATTATGGTAAATATTCTTCGTTACCTCGACTCAAAACGCGTATTCTGATTGGTCTCTTCCCTTCCATGATGTATTCTGATTGGTCCTTCCCTTCCATGATGTATTCTGATTGGTCCTTGCCCTCTGTGACGTTTACTCTGATTGGTCCTTGCCTCTGTGGCGTATACTCTGATTGGTCGTTTACTCTGATTGATTCTTACCCTCCGTGACATATTCTGATTGGTTGTTACCCTCCGTGACGTATATTCTGATTGGTCCTTACCCTCCGTGACGTGCTCTGATTGGTCATTTGCCCGTATAATGATGAGTGGTGATTGTTGTGTTATATGAGCGTTGGGTGATATTACCAATCAGATATTTCGGATCACCTGAAGAATCTCCACCCCAGCTTATATCACCTAAGGATTAACTAACTAATCCTAACGCTATTGGAGTTAGGTTAGGTTAGGTTAGTATTAGGTTTGTATTAGGTTTGGTTAGGTTATGATGGGTTAGGTTAGGTTAGGTTAGGTTAGGAGAGCATTAGATAAAAGAAAAAGAGAGAACGAGAGGAGAGAGCTAAAAGAGAAAGTGAGAGAGACAAAAAGAGAGAGAGAGCTAAAAGAAAGGAGAGAGCTAAAAGAGAGAGAGAGAGCTAAAGAGAGAGAGAGAGCTAAAGAGAAAGAAAGTTAAAAGAGAGAGAGAGAGAGAGAGATAACACCCCCATCTACTGATAGTGTCCATTTTTCACCTATAGTTCGTCCTTTGTCATTCTTTTCCTGTGAATGGTCTCAGGGGAGGGAGGGTGTCCGTGATGAATGACCGTAGGTGTTGGTGTACGTGATGGTGGTGTGGCTCTGGTATGGTGTACGTGTGGTGGTGGTTCAGAAGGGTATGGCGTCCGTGTGGTGGTGTGGCTCTGGGTATGGTGTACGTGTGGTGGTGTGGCTCTGGGTATGGTGTACGTGTGGTGGTGTGGTTCAGAAGGGTATGTCCGTGTGGTGGTGTGGCTCTGGGTATGGTGTACGTGTGGTGGTGTGGTTCAGAAGGATGGCGTCCGTGTGGTGTGTGGCTCTGGGTATGGTACGTGGTGGTGTGGCTCTGGGGGGTACGTGTGGTGGTGTGGTTCAGAAGGGTATGGCGTCCGTGTGGTGGTGTGGCTCTGGGTATGGTGTACGTGTGGTGGTGTGGTTCAGAAGGGTATGGCGTCCGTGTGGTGGTGTGGCTCTGGGTATGGTGTACGTGTGGTGGTGGTTCAGAAGGGTATGGCGTCCGTGATGAATGACCGTGTCCGTGTTGGTAGTGTACGTGTGGTGGTGGTGTGGTGTACGTGTGGTGGTGTGGCTCTGGGTGTGGTGTACGTGTGGCGGTGTGGCTCTGGGTGTGGTGTACGTGTGGTGGTGTGGTTCAGGGTGTGGTGTACGTGTGGTGGTGTGGTTCAGGGTGTGGCCTTCCCTTGTTCAGAACGACGGGGCGAAACCCATTTATTTACTGATCGTCTGGCGGAAGAATAATGGAGACTTGTGTTGGCTCTCCTGATGTCTGCGTCTGCGTCTGCGTCTGCGTCTACGTCTGCGTCTACGTCGAGTCTTTACGTTTGTCTGAATCTTTCTCTACCTTTCTTCTTCCTTTTCCTACGTACTTATTTTCTTCTTCTTCTTCGTCTTCCTCTTTCTCTCCATCTTCTTTGACGTCATCATCTACTTCTTCTTTTTCTTCCTCTTTTTCTTCCTCCTCTTCTTCCTTCTCCTCTTACATTTCTTCTTTTCCTTTGTCACCTTCTTCGTCGTCGTCTTCCACTTGTTATTCATCATCTTCATCATCATCCATTTTCTCCATTTCTTCATCAGTGTCTTCTTCTTCTCCTTCCTCATCCCCACCATCATCTTCCATTTCCTCCTCCTCCTCCTCCTCCTCCTCTTCTTCTTCTTAATGTCCATATGTCTTCTTCATCATCATTTCTTCTTTCCTCCTCCTCTTCATCATCATCTTCCACTTTTTTCTTCTTGCGGCGGTGAAGATGGAGGAGGTGAGGAAAGTGCGAGATAGGGGGGTGAGAGGGGAGGAGGAAGGGAAGATGGGAGGAAGGAAGGGGGAAGAAGAGGTAGGGGGAAGATTGCGTTCTTGTTTGTAGCTTCTGTGTCTGTAGCTGTCACTGCACTGTATTAAAGCTGCTGTTTAAACGCTAACACGGCTGGGTATAGCTTTGGTTCCCTATATCGAAGCTATGATGTGTGGATATAATTGTGGAAAGTCATCCGTGACATAAGAGAGAGAGAGAGAGAGAGAGAGAGAGAGAGAGAGAGAGAGAGAGAGAGAGAGAGAGAGAGAGAGAGAGAGAGAGAGATTCTGTTCACTACCTCGTTTCCCGGAAGTGAATGCCAGCTGACTTCCTGCTTCGGTTTAACCCTTTCAGTACGGTGACTTAACCCTTTGAATATGATGACTTAACCCCTTGAATATGATGACTTAACCCCTTGAATATGATGATTTAACCCCTTGAATATGATGACTTAACCCCTTGAATACGATGACTTAACCCCTTGAATATGATGACTTAACCCTTGAATATGATGACTTAACCCCTTGAATATGATGACTTAACCCTGAATACGATGACTTAACCCTTGAATACGATGACTAACCCCCTGAATACGATGACTTGACCCTGAATATGATGACTTAACCCCTTGAATACGATGACTTGACCCCTTGAATATGATGACTTAACCCCTTGAATACGATGACTTAACCCCTTGAATACGATGACTTAACCCCTTGAATACGATGACTTGACCCCTTGAGTGATTAAAGTCAATGTACTCAAGTGGTTAAGTCAATGCACTCAATAAGTTAATAAAGTGTTGTCTTTTGTCCTTTTGCGTGTGTGTGTGTGTGTGTGTGTGTGTGTGTGTGTGTGTGTGTGTGTGTGTGTGTGTGTGTTGAAGGCTTGTCCTCCCCCACTAACTTGGCAAATTGGCTTGGTGAGGTAGTTTGTAGGGCAGAGGTCAGGTGCCACACTTGAGAGGTTTTGAGAGGTCATAAGTCATTATAGAGAGGTCAGGTGCCACACTTGAGAGGTCGTAAGTTAAGATTGAGAGGTTAGGTGCCACACTTGAGAGGTCGAACTCAAGATAGAGAGGTTAGGTGCCACACTTGAGAGGTTCTGAGAGGTCGTAGGTCAAGATAGAGAGGTTAAGGAGGTCAAGTCTTAAAGGTTGGAGGTCAGGGGCTGAAGGTTTAATGACAATGACAACTATAATGATCGTAATAATGATAATGATGATGATATTGCCCACACCTGTTCTCACTATCCCCCCCCAGGTAATTAATCTCCTTTTAATTGGGAAACAACATTACAGGTACACTTGTACAGGTAATGAGTACTGATTACTGTAGGACTTGAAGGTACAGATACAATGATTTGATACGAGCTCAAGTACAGGTGCCATTACAGGTGTAGGTATAATTAAGGTCAATCAGTGGTACAGGTAGTATAGCCAAGACACTGGTACAGGTAGAATACTGGTACAGGTACTTATAATTACAGAAGACACTACAGGTTCAGTTGTAAGTACAAGGAGGAAAATTACAACTCCCGTTACAGGTATAAAATTACAATGTACTGTACTGGTTTAATGTACACAGATAACAGGTTAATCATCAAAGACACTTACCTGAAGAAGAAGCAGAAGACACACACACACACACACACACACACACACACACACACACACACACACACACACACGGGATTAAAAACAGCTTCCCTACCGCTCCTTCATTATAACCCGTAAATAGGATTAAGTTATTAAGCGAGTGATTTCAAGTCAAGTGAGGGCGTACGTGGGCTGGAGAAGAGACAAACGGCATTCTAAAGCACTGGATGGGTGAGTGTGTTCCTACGAGTGAATATTTCATAACCACTCAGAAGGTTAGGTTAAGTTAGGTTAGGTTAAGTTAGGTTAGGTTTTTGTGACTAGGGTAATGAAGGAACCTATGTGTGTGTTTAGTTGCGGTAGAGTTTCTGTGGAATATTGACGCCATTTTTGGAATTTTTGTTTTCGTCGAGTGAATGAGTCGTAATGGTGATTAATAATAATAATAATAATAAGTTTTGTGGCCCAATATATGTGTATTAGTAGGGTGGGTGGTTCAATGAGGTGGGTGATAAGGGTGGGCTGAGTGAGGTGGGTGGGCTAAGCTGTATCAGTAGGGTAGGTAAGGGTTTTTTTTTTTTTTACGGGAATTAGCTCACCCGGTCACAGGTCCAACAACCCACAACGCGGTCTGGGTGGCGAGAAAAAAAAGAACAGAAATTGAAAATAGAGAAGAAAAAGGTTATACTAGGGTGGGTAATTCAATGAGGTGGGTGATAAGGGTGGGTTGAATGAGGTGGGTGGGGCTAGGGTGTGGGTCAGGTATGGGCCGGGGATCAGAACCCACACCATAAATGACTTGTTAGGGGGAGTTTGGTTCCGCCTATATCCTGTTGCCCTCACCCCACACACACCCTAACTCTTCTATATAGTTCATCCTATTATCCTAACCCATTATATCCCACTATATTTTTTAGACTATATTAAATGATTTTTTTTATCCAATTTATCAGTAAAATAGGTTGAGGGTTATGGTGTAAAAAATAGGAAAATAGTTTGGAAATTGTTGGTCTGGGATGGTGATGTCTGGCAACTATCAACGGTCAGCTTGCGAGGGGTAGTGGGGACCCCTCGGAAATAGTTACCAATTACTCTATATCTTTTAAACATTTTATTTACATTATTTGGTGTTGATTACCGTATAATATTCTGTTGTTTGTGTTGATTCTGAGTCCTGTTTACGGTAGAAAGTGTTGGTATTTGTGTTGCTGGGTCTAGTGTTGAGATATAAATTGATGAAGTTAAGTGAATTATCGACAACTGAAGCCACTGATGGAATGTTGACACTCGGGCAATTTCCGCGCTTATTGGAGCGTCGTTCCCCGAGCCGCCAGGATTCACAACAAAGATTTTGCTGGTCGGTGGTCGTAATTCTCAAAAGTGTCGTGCGGTAAATTTTCCTCCGTATCTTGTGAAGTTTAGCCCCCCCCCCCCGCTCCATACCCTACCGTAATTTATCCTATGCCCTAACCTACCCTAACCTAACCTACTCTAACCTACCCTAACCTACCCTAACCTAACCTACCCTAACCTAACCTACCCTAACCTAACCTACCCTAACCTAACCTAACCTACCCTAACCTAACCTACCCTAACCTAACTTAACCTGACCTAACCTAACCTACCCTAACCTAACCTAACCTAACCTACCCTCAGCCTACGAGTATTTCACCTGATGATTGAATATCCTAACGTTATTTGGGTGGGGTTAGGTTAGGTTAAGTTAGTGTAGGTTAGATTACGTTAGATTAGGTTAATTAGCTTAAAGTTAGTGTAGGTTAAGTTAGCAGTATATTATGTAAGGTTAGCATTAGGTTAAGTTAGCCTAAAGTTATGTTAGCGTTAGGTTATGTAAGGTTAGCATTAGGTTAAGTTAGCGTAGGTTAGATAAGCTGGTATGGTTAAGCTAAAAGGGAAATAAACTGGGGTAGGTTAATCTGTAGGTGATCTATGCTGTCCATACTGCTGAGGTGTATCTAGCGTTATTTTTTGAGGGGGAATTAAACTTGTAGTCAGCCAATTGAATTCGCTCCTACTGCTGGTGTAAGAACGAATCCAATTGGCTGACTAAACGTTGAATTCCCACCTCAAAAAAATAAATACATAGATAAATAGATAAATATGTAGATAAAATTAAATAAACTAAAATAAAAATGGCATCGAAATTACACTAAGACTCGACCTTAACTTGATACATATAATTAAGTTAAAGAGGACACTATTAACATTGGTAATTCTGTTTCAGGATGTTTTAACGTTAACTTTGTCTCTTTAACATATCTGGTTAAGGTAGAGTCTCGGTGTAATTCTGACGCCATCTTGTGTGTTATTTTTCTGGTTTGGTTTAAGTCAGCCAATGAGATACGTTCTTTCATCTCCAGTTACAAGGAGAATTGAAAGACTGAACCTTTGACAGTTCGAGTCCTGGTTGCCGCCTATTAATAATAATAATAATAATAATTAACGGTTTATTGAAAGCTCATGGCAGCCGGAAAGCTGAAAATATACAGTTGCATAATTGGGGAATAGGTCTCTTGATTTACAAATAATATACAAGTAACATAAGTGATACTAATATGATATATAATGACTAGGTGGGGAGAAGGTCACACTACAGGGCATTTCAACATAGTGACAGTGCAAAAAGTTAAGATTGACTGTGAGTGAATACATTGGTTGATTACAAGTTATTGATAATTTTTACAATGGTTGAGACTGGGTTGTTCTTATAGTGATCAGTACGTGCTCGTATGGGCTGGCTGCGGTTGTGCTGTCGAACAGCAATTCTCGGACGAGGGATCTCAGGTGGTAGTAGGAGCTGATGTCGAGGATGGTGCAGAAGCTTCTCACCATATTTGTAGATGAGGTCGTGGTGATGGTCAGTGAAAGCCGAGAGGGTCAGTGTGTGTGTGTGTGTGTGTGTGTGTGTGTGTGTGTGTGTGTGTGTGTGTGTGTGTGTGTGTGTGTGTGTGTGTGTGTGTCTGTCTGTCTGTCTGTGTATGTGTGCGTCTTGAACTCCTGAATTTATTTTATAGTTGGCATAACAATGATTTTTTTAAAGCTCATTGATGTTATACAAACGTACACACACACACACACACACACACACACACAGACACACACACCCACACACACACACACACCCACACCAACAGCCAGATGAAAGGAAAGGGGTGATAAAGGCGTGGGAAGGATATAAACGAAGAATCATAATTGGAAATAGAGATTCTTGGAACAGGAGATAGAAGGGGAAGGGTGTTTGGTGAAACAATGATAACTCGTGTTGCTCTCAAGGTTAAGTCCTGGGTTCGAGTCTTGGCCCGGGACAGGCATGAGAGGGGTGTTATCCTGTGTAAATGTATATGTAATAATAATAATAATAATAATAATAATAATAATAATAATAATACAAATAGTAATAGGAGGAATAACAATAATAATACCAAACAACAAGAAAACCTCACAGAAAATGGTTGTTGATATTACTAACTGAGGGAGGGAGGGGAGAGAGAGGGAGGAGAGAGGAGGGGGGAGAGGGAGGGGGAGAGAGAGGGAGGGGAGAGAGAGGGAGTGACACAACGCACTTCACCAGCATCAAAGACAACTCATGAAGGTCAAGCCACAGGATAATGGTGATGTATTAAAACACGTCAGGTTTTGTTCAGTGAGTCCCATTCATCCTCGTAATGTGTTATAATACACTAATTAACTCACCTGTCTCCACATACAAAATATAAGCGTGAGTAGGGGGGGTCGTGTGTGTGTGTGTGTGTGTGTGTGTGTGTGTGTGTGTGTGTGTGTGTGTGTGTGTGTGTGTGTGTGTGTGTGTGTGTGTGTGTGTGTGTGTGTGTGTGTGTGTGTGTGTGTGTGTGAAGGTATACATTATTCAGGCAGGGAGAGAGAACATTCCTTGCATATGTACACAGTCATTGTCAACACATCCGTATGTATATATAAGTACATATATAGTCAGAGAGATGAAATAGTAACATTAATGTATACTGTATATGTGTATACAGTATACATGTATTGTACAGTACATACATAAGAAACATTAAATCGTTATGTGATATATATACTGTACATACGTGTAATTATTATAGTACTGTATATGTATTTGTAAGCGTATGTACACATGAACACAAGAGACAATATTGCAATTCATTCATCTGTGTATACATATACTGTACACACGCATACCTACATAGAACACACACACACACACAGACTGGATTATTGGTGCTGTTATTATTATTATAACAGGTGTTACATAACACTTGATGGTATAGGTGTGACAGGTGGCGTCAGTAGCGACACTCTGACTTACCTGAACAAAATAAAACTCGGGGTGCACGACCAGGCAGTTTGCACCTCAAAGTGCCAGCCTGGCTCGCGTTCGCCAGGCGTTACCTAACTTTGTTCAAGAAAAATGATTTTCCTTTGCTGTTACGTTCTGATGTAGCAAGAATAGTGGGGTCAGGGAGGAGGGGAAGATAAAGAGAGAGAAAGTCGGAATGAAGGGATAATGGAGAGAAAGAGAGGGCGGGGAGAGTGAAGGAGATAACGATAAAGAGAGACAGGGAAGAGAGAGAGAATCAAGATAAATGATAATAATACTAATAAATGCTGGTATAACACTACTACTACTACTACGGTGTTAGTAATAGTTGAAGAATTTAAAATAATGATGGAGAACAACATTGAATCCTCATGCTGGGTACATTTAAAGGACCAGCCGATACAGATCAATAATACCAACGTGTGTGTCAGGGTGGAGAGCTGTAGACACGAAACTCTATTCATGCTTAAATATGTTGCATGATACTTCGTCCTTGAGAAGAGCGTTAGATTATGTATAATTTTATATGTATGAAATATGTAGAGTAAGTACAGGTCAGCAGGGCAGACAGGTGTGGGCAGGGCGGACAGGTGTGGGCAGGACGGACAGGTGTGGGCAGGTGATGTATACAGTCACGTTATTCGTAAACATGAGGAAGTGAAAGTTTAGAACAGGGCGGAAAACTCTGACAGTCCAGACGAGGGGAGAGAAGGACATGGTGAGGGGAGAAGGGGGGAGATAGTTAGGGAGAACAGGACAGGGGGTAGTGAGGGGAGACAGGGGAGAAGAGAAGAGGAGGATGGTGATGGGAGAAAGAGGGAAGGGACGGGGTAGGGATAGAGATAGTGGATTTACAGGGGGTGAGGGTGTGTGGAGAGGGAAGGATAGTTGTAAGTGAGAGGAGGAGGAGCAATGAGAGAGTGGCCAGGAGAAGAAGAGTGAGAATTGAAAGGGGAAGGAGGGGGATAAGGAGGAGAGGAGGAGGGAAGTGGGCTATGGGGAAAGAGTGGTGAGAGTGAAGAGAAGGAGGAGAGAGTGTAAACAAAGAGATGAAGTGAAAGGGGAGAATTGGAGAGTGAGGGTAAGGTGGGGGTGGGTGAGGGGAGGAGTGGTGGGGGGTAGGTGAGGGGAGACCAGTATGGCAGTGGTGATGGGTGGTGGGGGGGTGGTATTGGGTTCCCTCAAGGTCAGATGTTAGAGCCACCTCAGTTTGGGTCAGTCGCGGCACTGAGTAAGAGGTGGGACGCGCCGCTCTCCTCTCACACACATAACACCGCTCTACCTCTCACTACTCCTCCTCACTAGTAAATCATCGTGTGCTGTGGATACTATACGTCCTCACTATCAACTTTATACCTGATGGAAATGCGGTGAAAAGTGACTTAGCGATGTGTTAAAGTGTTGTAAGGCGGCAGTGTTGATCCTAGAGGCTGGTACGAGGGAAGCAATTACCTTGGTTTCGGATTCACAAAGCTTCTCTGTGTTAAGTGGTGGACTTGCGGTACAGTCATAGTGTAATTCTGAAGCCGCTGTTTTAGTTCAAGTTTGACGAGGAAAAGTTTTTAACTTAATGACTTTGACAATTCGAGGCTTGAGGTGATATGTGTTCAGGGTGATAAATATGGGTTCAGGGTGATAAATATGTGTTCAGGGTGATAAATATGTGTTCAGGGTGATAAATATGTGTTCAGGGTGATAAATATGTGTTCAGGGTGATAAATATGTGTTCAGGGTGATAAATATGGGTTCAGGGTGATAAATATGTGTTCAGGGTGATAAATATGGGTTCAGGGTGATAAATATGGGTTCAGGGTGAATAATATGTGTGCACCTTACCTTAGCGACCGACTCTTGCGGATAACACGTGTGGAAAAAATATTCGTGCTAGTGATGAAAATATGTGTATCAGTAGTGTAGTGTAGTGCATGAGGGTGTACTGTGGTGCCTGAGGGTGTACTGTGGTGCCTTAGGGTGTACTGTAGTGCCTGAGGGTGTACTGTAGTGCCTAAGGGTGTACTGTGGTGCCTGAGGGTGTACTGTAGTGCCTGAGGGTGTGCTGTCGTGTGAAGGTGTGCTGTGGTGTGAGATGTGCCGTGGTGCCTCAGGGTGTGCTGTAGTGCCTCAGGGTGTACTGTGGTCCTGAGGGTGTACTGTGGTGCCTGAGGGTGTACTGTAGTGCCTGAGGGTGTGCTGTAGTGCCTGAGGGTGCTGTGGGGTGCTTGAGGGTGTGCTGTGGTGCCTGGTGTGCCGTGGTGCCTGAGGGTGTACTGTGGTGTACAGTGTGCTGTAAGTGCTTGAGGGTGTGCTGTAGTGCCTGAGGGTGTACTATGACAGGAGAGCTAAGTGAGTATAAACCTTCACTCGACTGCCGTGGGGAAGCGTGTCAGTGTTGAGCCATGTTTACAAGTGATTCAAGGAAATACCGTGTTGAATTATATACTCTTTAAAACATCAAGAGTATTTAGCCTTGTGATGTTGAGTAATATCCTGCGTTTAACTGCACTCGGGATGTTATAGAGATGTTGTATAAAGTGATGTAGTCTGGCCTTGTGATGTTGAGTAATATCCTGCGTTTAACTGCACTCAGGATGTTATAGAGATGTTGTATAAAGTGATGTAGTCTGGCCTTGTGATGTTGACAGTGGTGGTGTGAAGCGCGAGTGAGTTTGTGTGTTATAAGACGATGCCTTCATCTTGACTCAGCCATTTTTTTTGTTGCTTGAGGATAACACGTGAAATAATTTTTTTTTGTTGCTTGAGGATAATACGTGAAATAATTTTTTTTGTTGCTTGAGGATAACACGTGAAATAATTTTTTTTTTGTTGCTTGAGGATAACACGTGAAATAATTTTTTTTTGTTGCTTGAGGATAATACGTGAAATAATTTTTGTTTTGTTTTTGTTTTTAAGATGTAAAGTGCCGGGTGATGAAGAGGTAGTGTTAGTTAACCTTGTGATGTGTGTACACTGGGATAACACACACATACACACACACACACATACATACATACATACATACATACATACATACATGCGCACACAGTCTGTTCCGGATTACATTGTGTACGGATAATGTGTATTTACTAGAAAAAAAAGATGTGTCATGTGATGTGTACTAATGTGTAAAGCAATACCGTGTAGCCTTGAGATGAAGGTGTTTTAAAGGGATGTGTATGTATGAATGATTATCCTTGGGTCTTAGTGTGCCGGCATCTCCACCCGGCGACCGTCTGTTGGGGGGGTGGAGGGGGTGACACGGGGTTAATTCATGGACAAGTGATTTGGAGATGAAGGAAGTGTTATGTTATGTGAAGGTATGTTATGTTATGTGAAGGTGTGTTATGTTATGTGAAGGTGTGTTATGTTATGTGAAGGTGTGTTATGTTATGTGAAGGTGTGTTATGTTATGTGAAGGTGTGTTATGTTATGTGAAGGTGTGTTATGCTATGTGAAGGTGTGTTATGTTATGTGAAGGTGTGTTATGTTATGTGAAGGTGTGTTATGCTATGTGAAGGTGTGTTATGTTATGTGAAGGTGTGTTATGTTATGTGAAGGTGTGTTATGTTATGTGAAGGTGTGTTATGTTATGTGAAGATTGTGTTATGTTATACTGAAGGTGCATGCTATGCATACCCTTGAGCTGTTGTTGAGGAAGGGGGGGTGGAGGAGGTACACATCAGGTGGAGAAGAATTGGGGGTGAGGGGGGTCGAGGGGAGGGGGGGTGGTGTACAAGGTATTAACAATTAGTATGCCTCACCACACACACACACACACACACACACACACGCACACACGCACACACCTCCATCTTCAGTGTACATACCGCGTGCTCAAGTTCATTTACAGTTGATTTAGAGTAGTCAGGTGGTGCTCTGAGCCTATGGTATGAGTCTCAGGTCTTGGTATGAGTCTCAGGTCTTGGTATGAATCTCAGGTCTTGATATCAGTCAGGTCTTGGTATGAGTCTCAGGTCTTTGCATGAGTCTCAGGTCTTGGTATGAATCTCAGGTCGTGGTATGAGTCAGGTCTTGGTATGAGTCTCAGGTCTTGGTATGAGTCTCAGGTCTCAGTATGAGTCTCAGGTCTTGGTATGAGTCTCAGGTCTTGAAGAGTGTAGTCTCAGGAGTCTCAGTGGAGTCTCAGGTGCATTATGGAGTCTCAGGTCTTGAGTGTGAGTCTCAGGTCTTGGTGTGAGTCTCCAGGTCTTAGTGTGAGTCTCAGGTCTTAGTATGAGTCTCAGGTCTTAGTGTAAGTCTCAGGTCTTAGTATGAGTCTCAGGTCTTGGTATGCGTCTCAGGTCTTGGGAGGGAGGTGTGGTGGGGGGGGTCAACTACGGCTCTGGACGAGGGAATAATGTGCTTTTAATGACGTGGTTGTGTAGTAGTATGTGTTGGAATGTGCTTATGAGATGTGAGGTCGAGTGAGTTGACCTGTGGAAGCGGTACTGTGGCCCTCGATAGACAGACAGACAAATAGACAGATAGATAGATAGATAGATAGATAGATAGATTGATAGATAGATAGATAGAGATAATTAGATAAATATAATAAGATGGATAGATAGACTAGATTGAGATAATTAATATTTATACACATACATACATACATACATACATACATACATACATACATACACTGTACAAAGAGACTCAGTAAACGCGTCATACAAATTAACATTGGTTCAGGATGTACACACACACACACACACACACACACACACAGTTATAAGAGACATTGGGCACACAACAAGGCGATTCAACCGAACAAGGCCATTAAAAGCTTATATCATGGAGAGTACTGCACATACACAAGGAGGCTTTGACGGTGGTGTGTTTACAGAGTCCCTTGAGGAAATTACTCGTTCAAAACATGAGTAGATGCGTCACCGGTCTACAACACGTATATGAGGTGACGTGTACTGGAGGAAAATGTAGCTGTGTGTGTGTGTGTGTGTGTGTGCGTGCGTGTGTGTGTGGTTAGGTTAGGTTTTGTGATGTGTCTGACTGATGGAGTATGCTGTGGTGGGGTCATTTAACGGACTCGGGGGGAGGGGGGGTCGTTAGATGTGAAAGAAACCTCTATTTAGCGGATTAATAAGGAAGGAAGTCCGTTAGATCGGGATTACATTAGAGATCTATCTAACGGACTGGACTATAACCATTTGATTAGTGTCCGTTATTGAGAGGGTTCACTGTATGTGGCGGTGAAAATAATGATGTGATGTATTAATGTGTTTGAATGTGGACTGTCCGCTATTGGGATTCTGTATATAAAAACATTAAGGGATTTTCTTCATAAATTTCAAAGGTCTTTATAAATACAAACGCTAGATTCCGATTTTTTTTCGATTTTTGTCCGATTTTTCCGATTTGGCATTCACGTTAAGTGCAGTGGCTAGTTTATTGAGCACCCTTTTTTATATCCTGTACAAGACTTAGATGATGGGAGGGTGAGTGTCTTGGGGGGGGGGGCATTGGTTGTGTTAGGTTAGGTTTAGGTTAGGTTATGTTGGATTAAGTTATGTTGGGTTAGGTTATGATGGGTTAGGTTAGGTTAGGACTGTCACTAGGAGGAAGGGAAGTGGCATTGACAAAATCGAGGGACATAAGTTTTAATCTAATTATTGAGGCCAAATGAATGTGTGTGTGTGTGTGTGTGTGTGTGTGTGTGTGTGTGTGTGTGTGTGTGTGTGTGTGTGTGTGTGTTGTGTGTGTGTGTATCCGGCAGTCCAGAGACATCAAAGGTGAAATACAGGTTGGGAGGAAACATCCCCCCTCTTATGACATCTCCCCTCGTGTCATCACCCTCTTGACATCACCCCCACCGTCCACGTGCATGGTCTGACATCAGGGACTGGCAAACACCGTGTGGACAGATACTGGACCAGGGGTATTGTGTGTGTGTCTGTGTGTGTGTGTGTGTGTGTGTGTGTGTGTGTGTGTGTGTGTATGTGTGTGTGTGTGTACCGGGGTGACGTCAACTTGTTTTGGTGACCGTCTGCCTGTGACCACTTAACAAAATGTTTATTCAGGTGAATGGTATAAGTAAATATGTACATCAGTTGGACGGGTCCACTAGCCTCCCTGTCACCAATAAAGTCCGTCTTAAATTTGGTAGTATCGGATATCTTCCCACCTTCCCCCCCCTTCCCCACCCTTCCCCACCCTTCCCCCACCCCCTCCCACCCCACCCCCTGGCTGGTACATATTTTTAGTGACCCAGGTGTTGGATGCCAGGGGTGGGGGGGACAAGACTGCGGGAATGGTAGGTGAGGGAAGAGAGGAGGGGAAGTGGAAATAAGTGGAAAGGTGAGGAAATAGATGGATCGTAGGTAAGGATGGAAGAGAGAAGGTGAATGAGTGAGAGGGATGAGAGGGAAGAAAAGTACTTGGTGGAATGGAACTGGAGAGGGACAGGAGAGAGGGGACGGGAGGGATAATTGATGTGAGTGGCTGTAATGGAAAGAGAGATACCTGATTGGCTTGGACGGCTACTGGGCGGAATGTATATGGAAAGGCGGACGGAAGAGGGACGGTATATATGGGAAAACGGACGGAAAAGGGGCGAGATACTTAGCAAAGTGGACGGGGAGTATGTGGAAAAGTAGACGGAAGAGGAGGGAGGAGGAGGAGGGGGTAACACTGCCTGTCTCCCAGCAGGTTCTTCTACTTCCCTAAGCTACCTGTGGCCGCCGGATACCTGACAGAGAACACACACACACACACACACACACACACACACACACACACACACACACACACACACACACACACACACACACACACACACACCCTAGTATCTTTATGAGGGAGTTCGATGAATTTCTGAATGAACACTACGACTCCTGTTGTCTCGGTCGGGTTTGTTCAAAATGCTTCGTTTGTTGTGTAATAGTGTCTGATAGAGAACAAAGTGTGTGTGTGTGTGTGTGAAAATTATATGTGTTAGATGTACTTAAAGTGTGCTAGATGTACTTATAAGACAGTGTAAAGTGTTGTAAGTGTTAGGAGAGTTACCCCAGGCCAGGATAGCAACACCCACAAGTGCTGACAGTGTTGTTCACCAATCAGCTGACGAGGCATCAACACCATTATAAAGTTGCTGGTTTGTTGTGAAGCTCTACCCCCCTCCCCTACACACCCTCCCTCACCCCACCCCAGCACCTTCTCACCCCACCCCAGCACCTTCTTACACCCCATTCCCCACACCACATTACCCCCCCTACCCCCCCTTCGCCAGCTGACGTCACCACTCACTGAGACATGGCCCTACGTTGGCCCGTTTGTGTCTCAGAGTGTCTCGGGTGTGTGTGCGTGTGTGTGTGTGTGTGTGTGTGTGTGTGTGTGCGTGTTGAATATGTCTCACTGGGTGTCTGAAGAGTTGTATGTCTCTAAGTGTGTACTCGTAAGTCTCTCAGTGTCTCAGTTTGTCTCTCAAAGGTGAATGTCTTACTCGTGTGTCTCAGTGTGTGTGTGTGTGTGTGTGTGTGTGTGTGTGTCACAGTTGTTGTCTTTGAGTGTCTTAAGGTAAAGTATCTTGATGTTTCTCTGGTTCTCAGGGTGAGAGTGTGTGAGAGTGCGTGAGGGTGTGTGGGCGACAGGCAGGAATGGAGTTACCTGAGACGCGGGGGAAATATTACACCTCAATATTGGTCGTTCATTGTCCCGACACCTACACTGATGTCATTCGTCTCTCTCATTCTCTCACTTTCTCTTTCTTTCTTTCTTCCCTCTCTCTTTTGGAGGACGGAGAGAAAATTTTCTTGGGGTGTTGGAAACATGTTTGTGTGTGTGTGTAATAATAATAATAATAATAATAATAATAATAATAATAATAATAATAATTAACGGTTTATTGAAAAGTTCTGCAGCCCGAAGGTTGAAAATATACATTGGACATAAATGACTTATTACATACATTGGTGGTTTAACAAAAGCCTTCATTAGAGAAAGGTGAAGGAACATAAAGTGAACATACAGATTAATGTTTACAGTGGAGGTCACGTAGATCATGTGAGCTGGGTGTTGAACAGCAGACACGTAGTGTAGTAACTTCCTCACAGATGGTGTTATGAGGGGCATCACGTGGTGTAGCAACTCCCTCACAGATGGTGTTATGAGGGGCATCACGTGGTGTAGTAACTCCCTCACAGATGGTGTTATGAGGGGCATCACGTGGTGTAGTAACTCCCTCACAGATGGTGTTATGAGGAGGCATCACGTGGTGTAGTGAATCCCTCACAGATGGTGTTATGAGGGGCATCATGTGGTGTAATAATTCCCTCACAGATGGTGTTATGAAGGCATAACATGGTGTAGTAATTCCCTCACAGATGGTGTTATGAAGGGCATAACATGGTGTAGTAATTCCCTCACAGATGGTGTTATGAAGAACCTGACGTGGTGTAGTAATTCCCTCACAGATGGTGTTATGAAGAACCTGACGTGGTGTAGTAATTCCCTCACAGATGGTGTTATGAGGGACTTGACGTGGTGTAGTAATTCCCTCACAGATGGTGTTATGAGGGACTTGACGTGGTGTAGTAATTCTCTCACGGATGGTGTTATGAGGGGCATCACATGGTGTAGTAATTCCCTCACAGATGGTGTTATAAGGGGCATCACATGGTGTAGTAATTCCCCCACAGATGGTGTTATGAAGAACCTGACGTGGTGTAGTAATTCCCTCACAGATGGTGTTATGAGGGACTTGACGTGGTGTAGTAATTTCCTCACAGATGGTGTTATGAAGAACCTGACGTGGTGTAGTAATTCCCTCATAGATGGTGTTATGAGGTGCTTGACGTGGTGTAGTAATTCCCTCACAGATGTTGTTATGAAGAACCTGACGTGGTGTAGTAATTCCCTCACAGATGGTATTATGAAGAACCTGACGTGGTGTAGTGATTCTCTCACAGATGGTGTTATGAAGAACCTGACGTGGTGTAGTGATTCTCTCACAGATGGTGTTATGAAGAACCTAACGTGGTGTAGTAATTCCCTCACAGATGGTGTTATGAAGAACCTGACGTGGTGTAGTAATTCCCTCACAGATGGTGTTATGAGGTGCTTGACGTGGTGTAGTAATTCCCTCACAGATGGTGTTATGAAGAACCTGACGTGGTGTAGTAATTCCCTCACAGATGGTGTTATGAAGAACCTGACGTGGTGTAGTAATTCCCTCACAAATGGTGTTATGAAGAACCTGGCGTGGTGTAGTAATTCCCTCACAGATGGTGCTATGAAGAACCTGACGTGGTGTAGTAATTCCCTCACAGATGGTGTTGTGAGGTGCTTGACGTGGTGTAGTAGTTCCCTCACAGATGGTGTTATGAGGTGCTTGACGTGGTGTAGTAATTCCCTCACAGATGGTGTTATGAAGAACCTGACGTGGTGTAGTAATTCTCTCACAGATGGTGTCATGAGGGACCTCACATGATGCTGTAGCAACTCATTCATTACGTGATGTCGCAGCATCATAGCGACACCACGTGCTCTGGTGTCACAGGGCCTCATTCACTCAAGTGAGTGAGGTGAGGTGTGTGTGTGTGTGTGTGTGTGTGTGTGTGTGTGTGTGTGTGTGTGTGTGTCTGTGTGTGTGTGTGTGTGTGTGTGTGTGTGTGTGTGTGTGTGTGTGTGTGTGTGTGTGTGTGTGTGTAGAGAGATTTAACACCGGATCACATGTGCATCTCAAGCCTGAGGCAGACTGCGAAACCGTGTCTTCAGCTGTAGGGAGCTAAAATTATCTACACAGTTGCACTTATTTCGAGCAGCGGTCCTCACCACCCTGTCCATAAAGTTAAGCAGAAAACCAAGAAATTCAAGACGTGGGTTGGGTCAAACGATGAGCAGGACAGGAGGATTATATGCAAGAGCCAGAAACCAAGCAAAGATAGAATGTAGAGGGGCTGAGAAAGAGCTCCAGAGTCTGGTTGCAAGCGAGGTCAAGTTAAACCCAAAGGCGTTTTACCGCTACGCAAAGTCAAAATTAATAATGCGAGTGGAGTATCAGACCTGAGGCTTGAACAGTTTCTTTTCCTCGGTGTTCACAAGAGAGAATGCGAACAATCTTCCTGCAATTGAGGACAAACAGTTCGACACAGCACTGACCCACATTGTGTTCATAGAAGAGGTTATAATAAATAAATTGTCGAAAAGAGTTCCGGCCTTGACATGGTGCATCCCAGAGTGCTAAGATATTTATGCAGTGAGCTTGCTGAGCCCCTGATGATCCTGTTCTGCAAATGCCTAGATGAGCAAAAGATCCCCAGTGATTGGAAAATGGCTTATGTGAGTCTTATCTTCCAGAAGGACGATCGTTACTCCACGAATAATTATAGACCAGTGAGCCTGACCAGCATAGTATGTAAAGCACTCGAGAGTATTATAAGAGATGCCATGATGGAACATCTACTACGACACAACCTTGTAAAGGATTGCCAACGCGGTTTTATGCCGGGGTGCTCCTGCTTAACACGATGAGTCAAGGTACTGGATGTTTGGACCCAAATTCTAGAACAGGGTGGCAATATCGATAATATATACCTAGAATTGGCCAAGGCTTTCGACAGCGTACCTCATGAAAGGCTGAAAATTAAACTGGAAGGGTACGGGGTTCGGGGAAATGACCTAGCATGGATCGAGGACTTTCTCCAGGGTCGCAAACAGTATGTGGTAATTAATGGCGTGAAATCGCAATGTGCATTGCCCGTGACAAGCAGGTTGCCACAGGCCAGTGTATTGGGCCTGTTGTTGTTGTTTGCTTCATAAATGACATGCCTGACGCTGTACATTCCTCCATACAAATGTTTGCGGATGATGCCAAGTTATTAAGGGAAATTAAGAACCAAGCAGACTGTGAAGAGCTACAGAAGGACCTCTGTGAGCTCCAAGAATGGTCGAAGAAATGGCTGCTAAAATTCAATGCCACGAAGTGTAAGAGGATGCTCCTGGGACATACCAATGGTATGGAAGTGTATCATATATCCCAACGGGACGAGAAAACTGCATTAATTGAGACTGAATGTGAAAAGGACCTGGACGTATATGTTGACGATGAGCTGAAGTTCTCGGGCCATTGTGGGAAGAAGGTAAACCAAGCAACTAAAAAATTAGGTCTTATAATAAAGTCGTTCTTCCCCGTCTGGAGTACTGTCACCTTGTCTGGTCCCCGAAATATATGCTAGGGACTGTCATTTGATTGAAAATGTCCAAAGCAGGGCCACCAGACTGGTGCCTACACTTCGGCATCTCAGCTACCCTGAGAGATTAAAGCACCTATAATTGCCTAGTTTATACTACAGACGGGCAAGAGGGGACCGAATTGAGGTGTATAAACATCTCAGAGGGCATTACTTAGTCGAATGTTCTTACCTGGAGCTGGCGGACGCTCTTCCCACAAAGGGTTGCAGCTAAAGGTTGAAGAAGCCCCAATTCCAGAAAACTGTGAGGGCAAACTTTTTGGGAGTGGGAGTTGTGAACTCGTGGAAAAACCTGCCAGAGCGTGTTGTGACGGCACCGAGTGTGAGCTCTTTTAAGACCAGACTAACCCTGATTATATGTAGTGGTGCCACTAACCCTAATTATATGTAGTGGTGCCACTAACCCTGATTATATGTAGTGGTGCCACTAACCCCGATTATATGTAGTAGTGCCACTAACCCTGATTATATGTAGTGCTGCCATTAACCCTCATTATATGTAGTGGTGCCACTAACCCTCATTATATGTAGTGGTGCCACTAACCCTAAGTATATGTAGTGGTGCCCCTAACCCTGAGTATATGTAGTGGTGCCACTAACCCTAATTATATGTAGTGGTGCCACTAACCTTAATTATATGTAGTGGTGCCACTAACCGTGATTATATGTAGTGGTGCTACTAACCCTGAGTATATGTAGTGATGCCACTAACCCGAAGTACATGTAGTGGTGCCACTAACCCTGATTATATGTAGTGGTGCCACTAACCCTAAGTATATGTAGTGGTGCCACTAACCCTGATTATATGTAGTGGTGCCACTAACCCTGAATATATGTAATAGTGCCACTAACCCTAAGTATATGTAGTGGTGCCACTAACCCTGATTATATGTAATAGTGCCACTAACCCTAAATATATGAAGTGGTGCTAATAACCTTGATTATATGTAGTGGTGCCACTAACCCTAAGTATATGCACTGGTGCCACTAACCCTGATTATATGTAGTGGTGCCACTAACCCTGATTATATGTCGTGGTGCCACTAACCCTGAGTATATGTAGTGGTGCCACTAACCCTAAGTATATGTAGTGGTGCCACTAACCCTAAGTATATGTAGTGGTCTCACTAACCCTGATTATATGTAGTGGTGCCACTAACCCTGAGATAAGTAGTGATGCCACTAACCCTAAGTATATCTAGTGGTCCCACTAACCCTGAGTATATGTAGTGGTGCCACTAACCCTAAGTATATGTAGCGGTGCCACTAACTCTGATTATATGTAGTGGTGCCACTAACCCTGAGTATATGCAGTGATGCCACTGACGCTGAGTATATTTACTGCTGCCACTAACCCTGAGTGTATGTAGTAGTGCCACTAATCCTATGAGTATGTAGTGGTGCCACTAACCCTGAGTTTATGTAGTGGTGCCACTAACCGTAAGTTTATGAAGTAATGCCACTAACCATAAGTTTACGTCGTGGTGCCACTAACCCTAAGTGTATGTAGTGGTGCCGCTAACCCTAAGTTTATGAAGTAGTGCCACTAACCCTAAGTTTACGTCGTGGTGCCACTAACCCTAAGTTTATGTAGTAGTGACACTAACCCTAAGTTTATGTAGTGGTGCCACTAACCCTAAGTTTATGTAGTAGTGCCACTAACCCTAAGTTTATGAAGTAGTGCCACTAACCCTAAGTATATGTAGTGGTGCCACTAACAATGATTATATGTAGTGGTGCCACTAACCCTGAT